>NC_053425.1:52196033-52496033 GCF_007990345.1 Gossypium hirsutum | reverse complement strand
AATGCCTCCAAATTTTTAAGCCGAAAACAATAGCAACTAGTTCTAAGTCGTGGGTTGGATAATTCTTCTCGTGGGGCTTCAATTGCCGTGAAGTATAGCCTATCACCTTGCCATCTTGCATAAGCACACAACCCAATCCATTTAAGGATGCATCACTGTAGACCACAAACTCTTTTCCCAGTTCAAGTAGCACTAAAACAGGAGCTTCGGTTAGCAATGTCTTTAACTTCTCAAAACTTTGCTGACACTTCTCTCTCCATTCAAACTTAACGTCTTTCTATAGCAATTTGGTCATCAGAGTTGCTATTATGGAAAATCCTTTTACAAACCTTCGATAGTAACCGACTAAGCCCAAAAATCTTCTAACCTCGGTTACATTCTTAGGCGATTTCCATCCAACAATTGCAGAAATCTTACTTGGATCAACTCGGATGCTTTGACCCGAAACTAACTGACCCAAAAATCCAACTTCCTAGAGCCAAAACTCACTCTTGCTAAACTTAGCATACAGTTGCATTTCCCGCAAGGTCTGCAACACAATTCTTAGGTGCTTCGCATGCTCTGTCTCATCTTTAGAGTAGATGAAAATGTCGTCAATAATCACTACGACAAACTTATCCAAATATGGCCGAAAGATCCTATTCATTAGATCCATAAACACAGCTGCTACATTCATTAGCCCAAACAACATGACAAGAAATTCATAATGGCCATACCTCGTTCTGAAATCTGTCTTGGGTACATATGAGTCTTTAACTCGCAACTGATAATAGCCAGACCTCAAGTCTATCTTAGAGAATACAGTGGCTCCTCTCAACTGGTCAAACAAATTATCGATCCTTGGCAAAGGATGGTTATTTTTTATAGTCACCCTGTTCAGTTTCTGATAATCAATACATAACCTCATCGAACCATCTTTCTTCTTTACAAACAACACGGGGCCACCCCAAGGTGAGAAACTTGGCCTAGCGAATCCTTTATCCGTCAGCTCTTGCAATTGTGCTTTTAACTCCTTCAGCTTAGTAGGTGCCATTCTGTACGGGGCAATGGAAATGGGAGTCGTCCCTGGCACCAATTCAATACCAAACTCTATCTCCCCTTCAGGAGGTAATCCGGGTAACTCCTTCGGAAACACATCTGGGTACTCACATACTATCAGCATGGACTCAATCTTCAGCTCTGTTTCCTTAGTGTTCAGTACAAATGCAAGGTAGGCTTCATATCCTTTCCTCATATATCTCTGGGCAACCATTGCCGTGTTACAACTGGCGGCAAACCCAATTCTCCTGATTCGACCTGTAAAATCTTACCATCCAGACATTTCAACTTAATATACTTACTACCACAATTCACAATTACATCATGAAGGGCTAACCAATCCATACCAAGTATTACATCAAATTCATCAAATGGTAACAACATAAGGTTAGCCGGAAAACAATGACCTTGAATCATCAAAGGACAATTCTTACAGACTTTATCAACTAGGACTGATCTGGGTAGTGGTTTGACACTCTAATGATGAATTCTGTAGGTTCAATGGATATGTTCATACTAGACGCGAATCTCATACAGATATATGAATGTGTTGAACCCGGGTCAATTAAAGTAACAACACTTGTATTAAAAAGAGAGAAAGTACCTGTAATAACATCAGGAGCAGAGGCTTCCTCTCGAGTACGTATCGTATACGTTCTTGCCGGGGTTCGAACCTCTAATTTTGCAGCGTCTTTCGTCACAACTCGACTGCCACTAGCACTCCCAGGGTATCTCGGAGGTCTGCCTCGTGGAATGGGAGCATTCGACTTCAGAGTTAATTCCTCATCTTTTTCAGCTCGTTCCGGGCAGTCTTTGAGAAAATGATCAAGAGAACGACATCTGAAACATGCGTCACTTTTAATTCGGCACTCTTCGAAGTGAAATTTGTTGTAGCTCTTACACTTCGATTTTTGATCATCTACACTCCCTACACTACTCACCATCGGGGAGGAAGACCTTTGACCTCGTCGCTTAGAGCTTCTTGATCTACCCGAATATCCCACTGACGAAGTGGAGCGTCCATGCAGGCTCCTGGCTTTCTTGGTGGAGAACGAGAGTGTTTTACCGCTAAACCTCTTGCTCGTAACTCGAGCCTCTCTCTTAGCTTGTTTTCTATCATTATTAAGTTCCTCGGCCTTCTTGGTTTGATCGGCCAACACGACAAACTCCCATATTTCCAAGATCCCAATCAACAATTTGATGTCCTCATTCAGACCTTCCTCGAAGCGTTTACACATTTTTAATTCCATTTGGACCCATTCAGTTGCGTACTAACTTAGTCGTATGAACTCTTTCTCATTTTTTGCTACAGTCTTGTTACCTTGTTTGAGTTCCAGGAACTCCTTTTGCTTCGATTCTAAAAACCCTTGGCTAAGGTATTTCTTCCTAAACTCTGCTTGGAAGAAATCCCAAGTAATATTTTCTTTCAGCACTACCGAGGATACGGTCTTCCACCAATTGTATGTAATGTCCTTCAAAAGGGACATAGCACACTTCAAACATTCCTCGGGTGTGCATGACAAATCATCTAGCACCCGCGTAGTGTTCTAGAGCCAGAACTCAGCCCTTTCATTGTCATCATCAACTTTCGCTTTGAATTCCTCAGCCCCATACTTTCTAAGCTTATCTCCGAGGCTTTACTGATTCTCATCGGTGCCATACCTCGTGATACATCCTCGTCAGTTTGGTTAGGGGTGGGGGAGGTCTCAGTATTTTAGGGTGATTTCTTAGATAATCCCCAAACCATTCATCCATCATATCAGAAAAGGCATTTCGGGCCTCTTCTCGGCCTTCTGACATCAGCCTTCTACTACTACTAGATACAGCTCGTTGTGTGGAAGCTGGAGCATGGCTCTCGGATCCCTCAGACTCATCTTGTGCTTGATTAGAAGATGTCACACTATCAACACTCGAATAATGGCACTATAGCGAACTTTAACATCCTCTATGGTAGTCCTAGAACTGACTAAATCGTAGCTCTGATACCAATAAATGTAACACCCCTAACCCGTATCCAACACTGGGACAGGGCTCGAGGCATTACCAGAACTTTACACTTTCAGTATACTAACTTAGGTTACAAAATTTCCTTTGAATTTAAAACTTTTCAGTCATGAACATTTCATCCCTTGTATAGGCCTTTGAGACCTATAACATATCGGAAGGCAATACGGGACAAATACGGGCACATTCGATTAACCTTGGGCTCCTCAGAAAATTTTCCTTAACATAAAGTGACACACGCCCGTGTAGGTGGGCCGTGTGGACTCACACGCCCGTGTATCTTGGGGCACGCCCATGCCCTTCAACTGTGGGCAACACTGACTTATCAACATGGCCATGGAACACGCCCGTGCTGCTTGTTCGTGGATGAAACTATCATTTTAACATGGCCATGGTGCACGCCCGTATGGCCTTCCTGTGTACAACTTTGAGTTAAAATTTTAAGTCCAGAGGACACATGGCCATATCACGCACCTGTGGGAGGGAACCGTGTGTCATACACGGCCTAGACACACACCCGTATGTCCAACCATGCGGACTTTATTAGGCTATTTTCCAAGCCTTTAGTCACCCCTTTCTACTACTTGTGCCTAGTGGTTACCAAGTTTGAGAGAAAACATAATTTTACGCTTGTAAATAATCTTAATGAAAATAGTTGTATAGAAACCTCATATCATTGGTTTCATACATAAACGGTTATTTCCTCTTTAGTGTCATGGGTTCCCATGTCACATTAATCGATCTGAAATTGGCTCATTCATGTGACTCATTACCAATTGATAGCAACCCATCATTTGTAATTAAAACCATGCATAAAATCGTAGGTCATGGCATACTTAAGTTAAGCCAATTTTTCATGGCCATATACAAAGAGATAAACATATATTTTTTTTCATTCCTTTAGTTGTCAAATCAAATGACACATATAACAAAATACTCAAAAATACTATATATGCCATTGAACAAAATAAACGGAGTCTTTATACCAAAGCTTCTTTAGTAGATAGTGTGTTGACTCTCCAATTGTCTTCCAATCCTTATGAGTCCTTGAGCTCTGTGAGACAGGGAAAAAGGGAGGGGTAAGCATTTTCTTGCTTAGTAAGCTCGAATAACTGGAGAGTAAACTTACCGAGTAATTAGCATACATCCACATCAAAATCATGAAATCATTAATTATGAAACGATTCCTTATCACATGCACTCAATCAATGAGTTAGTTATATAACAAAGCATCACGTAATTTATGTAGATGAGCTAATCATTGATCATCTTATTGACATACATCATATTAATCCTGTTGAGTTTCTAGGAAATCTCGATGGAATACCCATTATCCGTCAATTCTTACGAATGATCATTTCACATATATGCACCCCCGTGAACCTCGCACCTCATGGCAGGATTAGCAGTCCAGGCTAAATCCCCCATATCATGAAATCAAAAGGTGATGTCGGGATTACCAGTCCAGGCTAAATCCCTTATAGTGACAACCACCCTTAATGAAATCGGATCTGAATTACCAGTCCAGGCTAAATTCAGACCCAAATAGGATTACCCATCCGGGCTAAATCCTCAATGCACATATATTCATCGGGAGGCTCAATCATTCAAGGAACACCCATCCGGGCCAGATCCTTTCCATATTTGAGATCACGAATTACCCGTCCGAGGTAAATCCTTACTGCAACACATGCAGGATCTCTTTACACATATCAATGAGGGTTTATCCATCGAGTTCCCTTTGTCAACCTCATCCGAGACATTTTTCACATGTTACCATCAAATTTGCATTCCCATGATATTTCATGCTAATAATAAATGAAATTATCATGCATTCATAGATCATTCAATTATGCATATTATGGGTTTACTTTAAGTTATCCGAACTTACCTGGTATTCATTTCAGAGTTATGTTTCAATTATTTCGAGACCTTACGTTTACCTCGATCGACCTTCAGAATTTGTTCCTCGGGTTCTCTATCAACAAAATTAACTCATTAATACACTACGTTATGCATTTCAAGTTTAATATCTACCCCCAGTCCAAATGACTATTTTGCCCCTAAACTTTCACATTTTTACGATTTTGTCCCTAGGCTCGTATAATAAAACACATGCACTCTGTATCTTACACAAGCCTAGTCGAACATTTTTCCTTCTTATGGTAGCCCAAATTATCCATTATTTTCTCTTTTCTACCATAAATCAAATAGGAAAATATGTTTATTACACATTCGTCTTTCATATCCCTCCATAATCCATCAAAATACAAGCAACTCATGCATGGGTAAATTTTTAAACATGAACCCTAACATGAAATATGGGTAGAAATGGAGAGAGCAAGCTATCGGGATTTGAAAAATACGAAGAGCATGAAAAACGGGGCTTGGGAGCACTTACTATTGAGCTTGGAAAGCTTGAAACCCTAGCTATGGAGAACCCTAAATTTTTGATTGGATGAAGGAGAAAATGGATGGTTTTGGCTTGATTTTTCCCATTTTAATTCATTAAAATGACAAATGACCAAAATGCCCTTATGCCATTTCTTTAAAATTTCATCCATGCAAGCCCATTTTTTTCCAAAAGTTTAGAATTTGGGCAAATTGCTCTCCAAGACCTTCTAATTCATAATCTAAGGCAATTTCATACAAACTGCTTCTAGAATTCAAGTTTTGCAGTTTATTGAATTTAGTCCCTAATTTCCAATTAGACACCTTATAGTTAGAATTTCTTCATGAAGCTTTAATACATGCATATACTCAAATTTTAGGCCTCATAATAATCATAAAATAAATATTTTGATGTCGAATTTGTGGTCCTGAAACAACTATTCTAACTAGGCCTTATTTCAGGATGTTACAATGATACCATTCAAAGGTATAGGAGCTAGTCATTGTGCTGCAACATGAGAAGTTCAAATGCCACAACATAGGGAGAACAATACAAAAATTTCAAGTTTTCTTTTGATGTCGTGACACAACCATAGGATGTCACGACATACCTTTAAAGCCAAACCTGAACCAAGCATACTACCTTTTGTGTCGCTACACAAGCACTAGGGTGTCTTGACACCGACCCTACATAGGAAAAATTACGAGTGAGGGGCATTTTAGTCCACACAATGGAAATTAACACGAAAACATCAACTAACTTAGGTTTGGGGACTAAGACCAACCCTAACTCTATAAATAGGCTCTTTAGACACTTGTTTAAGGATAAAATTTGATATTCTAAGTTTTTCTCTGTAATTTTAGTTTCAAATTTCTTTTCTTTTAGGCTTTAGGTTTATTTTTAGTTATTTTCTATTCATGTTCTTCAAAAAACTTTCTTTGTAATCGTGATCAAACATTTGGGGATTATTGCACTACATTTGAATACAAACAAGATTCTCTAAACTCTATCTTGATTTATTTTTTATGCATATCTTTTTTATTGAGTTTATTATGTTTATGGATTCCATTAGGAACTAATATTCTTATAGGGGATTAGCGAGTGGAGGTTTTTTTACTAATTTTTATGTAGGGTTTTCTTAGTGGATAAACTATTGGGAAAGGAAGAACTTAAACCCTAGGAAGCCATTTTAGTGGGAATTAACCTAAAATTTGTATGATCTATCCATGAACACCTTAACCCTAAATTGGTCTAAACTACAAGGTCAAAAGATAAGTAGTTCTTGTTGACTCATTAGTTTAGTGAAAGATCAAGAGATCCTGCTAGGATAACGATTAGTTGATTGAATAGAAACCCAAAATAGGAATTGGTTATGATTACCAAAGTGAGCTAATCACCCATGTTTACATTTGATTAAGTCTAGAAATTAGTTTTCTAAAATCTATTTTATTTATGAAATTTTGATTCTTATTTATAAAAACGAAAAAAAATTCTTCTTTATGATTTGTCATAATATAATTTATTTGTTTTACTAATTAATTCTATTTGAATTTAGGTTAACTTTAATTTAGTACTCACCTTCATTGGGTACGATCCTCGAAGTACTCACCTACTTCATTGTAACTATATTACAACATAACCTGTATACTTGCAGACACCGCCTTAATTTCATATCTTTAGTTGCAGTATTCACACTCTGGATGTTAGTTCATCCAGAGGCGGTCAAAAGTGTACCTCTAGGAATATTGGGGAATGTACTCCCAAGATAAGGGTTCTAACTAAGGGACAAAATGTCTGTCAAGACTTCATAGGAAGGAAACAAGTAAGTAATTTGGTAGAATTACATAATCTTTAGAATGATGAACTATGTGTTCGCCAAAGGGGCAAGACCTACTTAAGGTCAACACTGTATAGAAACATCAACATCTCCTTCAAGACTAGTGTATGGAAAGATAGAGTCCACTAAGGATTGGTCCAACCATAGAAGTCTACCAAAGAGGGTATGACTTGAAGATCCTTGGGCTAGATGATAAGAGAGCGCTACCATTAAGGTATAAGATGGTAGACAGGCACACGACCAAGACAACTAGAGGAAAACGAACACCCTGTGTAAGGGAAAAAATGAAATGAAGGAAAGACAAGAAGTATGGATAGGATTTGCGACTATGGCGAGGTTTTTGGATTGCGGACTAGAGGAGAGTCTGACTTGAGGAAGGTCCCACGGTGAGTTGTGTAGGTCAAAGGTTTGAATGGGGTTTGCCACCCTGATGTAGAATACTCACCTTAAGCAAGCAAGGATTAAACTTAAGTTTATTTTATTTTACATTTGTTACCCTCGTATAATAGGGTTAAATTATGGTGCAGTAAAAGAAATCACTAAGTTAAATTAAACTTACAAGGGTTTGTCATATGTTCGCAGGACTTGCAGGGATGATCAAGGACTTTGAGTAAGGACTAAGCCGGATAGTATGGGGTTTGAAGATTACAATAAGTTTAAAGTCTTTTTTTTAAACAAAACAAAACAGACCTTAAAGGCCTAGGTTTCATTTATAGCATCTAGAATTACAAGATCGTGAATCTCTTTTGGATAATTCACATCAAAATTCTAAATACAATTATTACTGAATTCAAATATGCTAATAAAATCAGCAAGCTTATTGCTGGATCTAGGCGTCCAAGTGATGACTGCATCCTCAAAGGACTTTAGCTTCTTATAAATATCTTTAGCTCGCTGTCCCAAAAACATTATATCCTGATCCCTTCTATTAATTTTATTCACAATATTTGCATTGTCAGATTCAAATTGAACCTTTTTTAAATTCAAACTTTTTTGCCAAGCTGACGTCTTCCTCAATAGCCATTATTTCGGCCCATTCACTATTAAAAGTCATATCTTTTACATAGCCATACCTTCCTAAAAGAAAACCATCTTCATCCTTGACAATCACACTCAATCCTATTTTCCCCTCTTCAATGGTAGCGTCCACATTTATTTTCACCACCCCGCACGGCAGGTTTATCCATTTACGACCAGTAGGTTGACTAGGGAGCATCGGTCTTTCGCTAAAGTTATGGATCTTGAAGTTGTTGCTTAACGTCAAAGCTCTATTCCAGATAGTATTCGCATCCTCTTCTTTGCCACGAAAAGTCAAATTATTTCTATTATTCTAGGAGTTTCAAATGATGGTAATGAAGTTTTCCATAGCTTTTTTATCAAGGATTCTCAAGGCCATCTCCAACCAGTTGATTGATAAGTCATAATTTATACATATTTTTATCCCATGCTTAGCATATTTTTGGATGAATTATCATCAGATTTGTGGAATTCGATGCACTTAATCCTTTAATTTCATGTTTTATACTTAGGTGAGCATAGGAGAGTAAAAAGAGCGATAAACGGGCTGAAAATGGAGAAAATGGGTCAAAGTGGGAAATCAACATGGCTTGGACTTCCTCACACTGGTAGTTCACACGCTCGTGTCTATTAAAAAGATTGCAAGAAGGCCTAAGCTACCTCACACAGGCGTGTCCTTGTAACACCCCGAACCCGAGACCGACACCGGAGTCGGACACGAGATGTTAACAAACTTTGAAAAAATTTTCCAGACACTGCCCAGTCTGAGTACTAGTCGCTTCAAAAATCATATCTTGAGATTCACAACTCGAAATTCAGTTTTGTGATTTTTCCCTGAAACTAGACTCATGTCCCCACCTATGTATTTTTTTCTAGAATTTTTGGTCGGGCCAATTAGTACAGTTTATTAGTCAAAGTCTCCCATGTTACAGGGGTCGACTACACTGACCTTTTCCCATTACGACTTGGATATCTCTCTGCACAGAGCTTCAATACTGATGCCGTTTGTTTCTATAGAAACTAGACTCAGAGAGGAATCCATACATATATGGTATGACCCCTAATTATCTCTGGTCAATTTATAGTGAATTTCCAAAGTCGGAACAGGGAATCCAGAAACTGTTCTGGCCCTGTTCCACAAGAACCCGAATATCTCTTACTGTACTGTTCCTATGATTGTTTCGTTACTTCCATATGAAAGTAGATTCATCAAGGTTCGATTACATAATTTAATCACTATTTAATTCCACTCCTGCGAATTCTTGTGATTTTTCCAATCCACACCACTGCTGCTATCAGCTTCTGTTTTCAAAGTAAACCTTACCTAATTTGGGGTTTCATGGACCAACTAGGGCCTGGTCAAACATAAGCCCACATATGATCATACTTAGCCATTCCAGTGGCTGATCATTTGCTCAACACTTCCATTCCAACTATAGTTACATCATGAAACCATTTATACATTCATAAACACGAATGGTCTAATGCCATACTCCACTTCTACAAGCCATTTTCGCATGGCTGTACACTTATACATTTCATAAAGTACTCGAAAGACAACAATGGGTAGTCCTATACATGCCATATCAAAATTCAACCAAAATAGTACCCAAAAGAGCCTTTGATAGTGTGGGCGACTTCGACGTCAAGATCCCGAGTCCGATAGCTGGAGAACCAAAAAATCTATAAAACAGAGGAGCAATGGAACGAAGTAAGCAATTTATGCTTAGTAAGTTTTGAGCAAGAAATTCCAGCATAAACAAAGAATAACACACATTTAGCTAAATGGAATATTTCATAATACGCAATTTACCGATATCAAACTTGCTTCACAACATTAACAACCCTTATGTACATACACAATAGACTAACTTAGCCGAAGGCCGGTAGCTCGTTTATCAACTGAGCGAACATTTATTTGTAAGGGCTCGATTAAATTCAACACATACGTAACATATCCCATATTGGGATGTTTTTCAAGTATTCGCTGGAATTTTACAGCAAGCTCATTCATTATCAAATCACGTACCTTCGGGATTTAACCGGATATAGCTCCTCGTTCAAATGCCTTCGGGACATAGCCCGGTTTTAGTAACTCACACGAATGCCTTCGGGACTTAACCCGGATTTAATAACTCGCACGAATGCCTTCGGGACTTAACCCGGATTTAGTATCTCGCACAAAGGCCTTCGGATCTTAGTCCGGATATATATTCACTTAGCACAAAGCCTTCGGGACTTAGCCCGGACAGCATTCAATTAATCATGCACATCTAACAATAATTCATGGCACATTCATATTTCATTTTCATTTGCGAAACTCAAACACAAGGCACATATCATCCTTGCACATTCGGCTCAATAGCCTCACATAGAGCATGATTTAATCACATCGTAATTTAAGCTCACTTACTCAAGAACTTACCTCGGGTGTTGTCGAACGATTCCGCTAGCTATTCAACCACTTTTTCCTTCCCTTTATCGGATTTTTTTCCCCTTTGCTCTTGAGCTTAATCAAACAAATAAATTGATTTCATCATTTAGGCATCAAAAAGATGAACACAAGGCACTTAGCCCATATTTATACATTTGACATTAAAGTCTCAAACATGCAAAAATCATGCATCAACACAACATATTAGCTAATTTCTTTCCCCTTGGCCGAATATGCATGTCTATTTTTGGGGTCGATTTCAACACTTAATACACACATATACACACTAGTAAAGCATCCTCCCCCTTTTCATCAATTTAACACATGCATTGCTCATTAACATGCAAAGTTACATTCGGCCTTAGCACACATCTTGCTAGCCGATTCTTCTCCATTTAGCAACCAATGCACATATGTGCTCACACAAAAATGCTAAAAAGGAGGTTCAAGAATCATCAAGCCATCATCACATGCATCATTAACAAGCTTCATATTTTGCATGCAATGGCATTAACACAACCTCCACCTAGGCCGAATCTTAACTCATCCTCAAGCCTCATCACCACAACATCAAACATCAACCAAGAATGATGCATCCATGGTCAAGTGCCATTTCCATCACATAGCAAGATTTAGACCATGGGCTAGGTAGAACTCAAGCTAACAACTAAAACATGCATGCATCTCATGGAACATCATCAAACATACCTTAGCCTAACTACATGCATGGCCGAATCTCTTCACCTTTCTTCTTCTTTCCTCCTTAAAATTTTTGGCCAAGGATGAACCAAAGGATGAGAAATTTTTTTCTTTGTTTTTCTTTCTAATTTAGGCTAAATGAAGGTGAGAAAGGATGAACACAAATTTTTCTCCTTTCTTCTCTTTAGCTCACGGCAATGGGGGGGCAACCACACATTTTTTTTTCTTTTGTTTCCATTTCTTTATTACCCATACTCCTTATTTTATTCTTCCATTAACAAAACATGTTTCATGACATGTTTTGCCCATCATTCCTTGTCATGGCCGGCCACTACTCATTAGGGGGGGAATTTGACATGCAAGTCCGCCCTTTGTCCACATGCACTAATAGGTCCTCACACATTGACCTATCACATTTTAGAATTTTCTCACATAAGTCCTATTGACTAAATTCACATGAAATCAACCAAATTGAAGCTTGAAATTTTCACTCATTCTTAATTACATATTCTAGACAATAAGTATCACATTCAAACATTTCGGTGACTCGGTTTAGCGGTCCCGAAACCACTTCCCGACTAGGGTCAACTTTGGGCTGTCACAGTCCTTGTGAGCCCAAGTCTAGTTCTACTCGGAAAAGGCCACTTTTGAGGGTTTTGAAGCATTCTAAAGTCTATATAAACACCCGAGGAGGCACCTAAGAGACACATGGAGTAGGAGGCAAGGAATTACTCGAAGAAAGCCGATTGATCCATCTTAGAAACCGGATTCTCCTTCAAGACTAAAGATCTCCCTTCAATTTCCTTCAGGGGTTTTTGGGTTTTCTTTATATTTTGTTATTATTATTCTTTTGAGATGTTTCCTTTTACACTTATGAACTAAGTCCCCTAAATACCTAAGGGGAATGAAACCTAATATGGATCTTGTTATTATTTTCTGAATTATATGATAAATACTTGATTTGTTCTTAATTATGTGTTCTTAATTCTTTTTTTAATATTCCAGGATATTGATTCAAGTGTTGATATGCTGATTTAGAGGAGAAAAATGTCCCTGTCTAAGAGTCGATCTAGCATAATTAAGCAGAGCTGATTGCACCCCTAGACATAGGGCGACATAAATCTGTCGGATTAGGGTCAAACCTAATAAGGGAATCCATAGATCGAGTTAATGCAACACTAGAGGTTTTAATTAGAAGGAGATTTCAATTAATAAACCTAGGGTAGACGTTGTTAGTCTCGAGAGAGATAATAATATAACTTAGGGATTTCTGCGGATTGAGTCAAGTGAATAAATCGTCTGGTTTCGAGTTAAGTAACAAGTGAAGTCTAGGTGGAATTTTCCTTGGGTATTATCCAAATCAATCAGTTTTCCCAAAAGTATTTCCCAAATTTTCTTCCTGTGCATTCTTAGTTTAGTTAATTAGTTTAGATTTAGTAAATCCCCTTATTTTTAGGCTAGATAATAAAAAGAAAGTTAATACTAGCACTTTTAGTTCCTATGGGTTCGACATTCCGGTCTTGCTATAAACTATACTACTGTTCGGTAGGTGTGCTTGCCTTCATCGTGATAATAGTTAGTTTTGAAGTACGATCAATCATAAATATAAAACTTATCACACATACATCAAGTTTTTGGCGCCGTTGCCAGGGAACTAAAATAGTAGGAACGCTTAATTTTTATTACTTTAGCCATTTATTTTATTGCAATTTAAATTTTATCTTAGTTTTGTTAATTTTACTAAATTTTCTTTTGTTTTCTTCTGACAGGTTTTTATAGTTTATGACTAGAAGAAACCCGTCATGACCATTACTTTTTGACAGTAAGATTGAAAGCACAGTTAACAAAAATCGAAGAGAAATAAGGCGAAACCTAAGAAACATAGAGGAAGATATTCATAATACAACCGAGGAGATGGCTGAATATCAGAATAATCAGCTTCCTCCCGTGGTTGCTGCAGATCCAATAAATCAGAATCCTGCTCCTCGTACTATGTATGATTATGCTAAGCCTACTTTAACTGGAGCCGAATCGAGTATAGTTAGACCTGCTATTGCTGCAAATAATTTTGAACTGAATCCTAACACAATTCAAATGATACAATAGTTTGTTTGGTTTGATGGTTTGCAAGACGTAGGATCCAAACACTCATTTGGCAAGTTTTCTAGATTTTTGCGACACTTTTAAGATCAATGGCGTTTTTGACAATGTCATTTGCCTTCGATTGTTTCCCTTTTCATTGAGAAACAAAGCTAAACAGTGGTTGAACTCGTTACCACGAGGGTAAATCACTACTTGGGAACAAATGACCAAAAAATTCTTACTTAAATATTTTCTGCCGGCTAAAATGGCTAAGTTGAGGAATGATATCTCTTCTTTTGTGCAGATGGATCTAGAAACACTGTATGATGCATGGGAGAGATACAAGGATCTATTAAGAAGGTGCCCTCACCATGGGTTACCTCTATGGTTGCAGGTTCAGACTTTTTACAACGGTGTGAACTCCTCAACAAGGAAACTTATCGACGCAGTCGCCATTGGTACTTTAAACAACAAAAAACCTAAATAGGCTTACAAATTTATTGAAGAGATGCCACTAAATAACTATCAACGGCAAGTCATGAGAACAAAGCTAACAAAAGTAGCCGGTGTTTTCAACCTCGACGCAGTCACTATGCTATCTAACCAGGTAGAACTTTTAAATAAAAAGATTGATGGTTTATATGGTTCTACTCAGGTACATCCAGTGATGAGGTGAGATGCAAATAAAGGAGGAGTGCACACAGAATATCAATCTTTCAACCCTAGCACTGAGGAGGAACAAGTTCAATAAATGGGTAATAATAATTCTAGACCTCAAAATAACCCATACAGTAACACTTATAATGTAGGTTGGAGAAACCATCCCAACTTCTCGTGTGGTGGCCAAGGAAATCAAAGGCCACAACATCCCCCAGGCTTTCAACAACCACATTACTAGCAGTAAAAGGAATCGAACCTTGAGGAGATGCTAACAAAATTTATCTCGGTGTCAGAAACTCATTTTCAAAATACTGAGACAGCATAGATCAACAAGCGTCAATTCAAGGGCTCAAAACCCAGATAGGCCAACTCGCGAAACTGATTTCTGAATGACTACAAGGTAACTTGCCGAGTAATACTAAATCGAACCCAAGGGAACAACTCAATGCGATTACCGTTTGATATAAGGAAGGTTTAGTTGAACCTGAACTAGAACCGAGGCAAGGAATTGTGGTAAGTAAAGGTAAAGGTGAGGTGGACCACAATCAGTAAAAATCGATAAGTAGAAAGTACAAACCTCGTGTGCCATACCCCAGTGCGACAAGGAAATACCAGACGGATGAACAATTTGGTAAATTCCTTAAATTATTAAAGAAATTACATATTAACTTACCGTTTATTGAAGGTCTTTCGCAGATGCCGAATGCAGTTAAATTTTTAAAGGAGCTTTTAGAAAATAAGCGGAAGTTGGATGAGGCGCCGCATGAAGAGTTGAACATAGTTTGCTCGGCCATTCTATAGAATAAGCTACCCAACACGTTGAAAGATCCAGGGAGATTTACGATTCCTTGTTTAATTGGTAGTCTACACATTAACAATGCTTTGGCTGATTTAGGGGCTAATATTAATGTCTTGCCCTATAAAATGTTTAAACAATTAGGTCTTGGGAAACCCAAACAAACTAGGTTGAGCATTCAATTGGCGGATAAAATAATCAGATTTCCTAAGGGTATTATTGAATATCTACTTGTTAAAATTGACAAATTTATACTTCCCATTGATTTTGTTATTCTATACATAGAAGAGGATGATGACGCGCCTTTAATTTTAGGAAGACCTTTTATAGCAACTGCTAGAACTATTATTGATGTTGGTATAGGTGAACTCACACTTCGTGTAGTTGATGAAATAATCACTATTCAAGCTCGTAGTTCGAGTAACACATCAAGTATCGAGGGTGGTTGTATAAATCATGCTACTAATACTGATCATGTGGTGCAACATTCTTTTCAGGAAACACGTTCGAGGAGCATACATGAGTCATGTTCAAGTAACAACAAAGGACCCATCTATAAAGAGCGAAGGCTACAAATTGAGGAACTAGATAAATGGCATGCACAGAAATCGAGAACACACGATAAACCAAAACCACGCCATGACAGACTCAATGTTTCACCAAATCAACTTAAGGTTGGAGACAAAGTACTATTAGATGCAGCAGACCCTCGCATTACCACTTCTGAACCTAATAGAGAAATCCCTTTTACGGTACTTAACATTTTCCCATACGGTACAGTCGAGGTCACTCATTCCAAGTTTGGCACGTTTAAGGTAAATAGTACTCGTCTAAAACCTTATTTTGATAAAATTGATAGCAGGAATGAGAAGTATAAACTCCTCACACCACTATGACCACACAACAGAGAGGTAAGTCTAGCTTAGACTATAAATAAGCGCTTCTCGAGAGGCAACCCGAGCACTAATAGTGTCGATTTCTTTAAATTTTAGTTTTTAACATCTAAATTACAAACTGAGTCTTTGAACACAGGTTTTCTACATCCACACGACCAGGCACACGGGTGTGCCTTAGGCCATGCTCATACCACGGGAAGCGACATAGCCGTTCAATACGGCCGTGTGAAAACAGAGTAAAATTTTTCCCAAAACACGGGATTCGATACGTTGCCACGGTTGTGCGACATGGTCGTGGGAAAGCCTGCCAAATTAACACGGGCATGTGACACGCCCGTGTCCACCACCCATGGTCGAGACTGTCAAAAGAACACAGGCTTGCGCATATCTAATGCCCCAAACTTTAGGGTCTGTAAGTTTGTTTGGTTTAACTCTTTTTTCATTTTTGGTGTAGTGGATGAATGGTTTGGGTGTGTTTAGGGGTTTTGCCACTTGCTAAATTCTTATTTTTTTCTCTCTTTAAAAAACCCTGGACGTTGGCACCTAGGCTATTTAATAAACGTGGTGCGTTGTTAACGCAAGAAAGCCACGTGGCTTGGTGGCTTATGGCATGCTTTGGCTTCAATGAGGGATGGGGTTCGAATCTTATGAGTGGCAAGGGGTGTTATTTTGCTACTTGGGGGTAGCAAGTGCTTGTGGTGAATTCGGACTCTGCTTTATGGGAGTTTGAACTGGTCTTGGTTGTTGGGAGAATATTATGGAGGGATAAGGGGAGTGATATGGGGAGATTTTGAAGGAGTTGGTGGGGAGGAATGTTGTAACCGAATTAGGCAACTTGTAGGAGCAAAATCAGCTAAGGGAACTCTTTTGGCAGTTCGGCATTTTGGTTTTGGTGTAGGAGCCGAATTCTACTTCTTCTATTTTCGGGTTTTGGTCTTTTGGTGCATTTCGGGGTATTATCTTTCCTTGTGTCGAATCTTCCCTCTCTTCTCAGCCTTAGCCGATTATTGATTTCCCGAATACTTCTCCTTCCCACTTTGTCTTGCTACACTTCACTTTGACCGCTTAACTCCACTTCTTCCTCGCCCATTCGTTTGGTTTAGCCAAACATCTTCTTGATCTTTACTCATCTCTTGATTGCTCTTGGTTTTGCCTTTTCTTTCTTGGAGTCTTAGCCGAATACTCACATAGCTAACCGAAACTCTCCCTGTTGGATTAGGATAAGTTTACTCTTGGTTTGCCAAATCCCTAGCAATAGCCAAACCTTGCTATTGTTCATTTGTATGTGTGTTGTGGTTGTACTACTTCTCTTTCTTGCCTATTCTATGTTGGTCTTTCTCTTAATCTCCTTCCTTATCAGCTTGCACTAAGAGGGTGTTCTTCGCATCAGGTGCTTGATAGTGGTGTTTGCTGGGATAGGCCGAATATGACTGTTCAATTGAATACCACCCTGGTAAAGCTAATGTGGTAGCTAACGCACTGAGCCGTAGGGTGGTGTCTGATTTGAGAGCAATTTTTGCTCGTCTTAGCCTGTGCAATGATGGTAGTTTATTAGCAGAACTGCAAGTAAAACCAACTTGGATGGATCAAATTAAGGGGAAACAGTTGTTAGATGATTTGTTGGTTCCTCGTTTTAGAGAAGTTGAGAAAAGTGAGATTGTGGATTTTAGGTTGAATACTGAGGGGGTATTATGTTTTCGAGGTAGAGTTTATATGCCGAGAGATCATGATCTGAGGCAGTCTATTTTGCACAAAGCGCATAACAGTCTATATACGATGCATCTAGGTGAAAACAAATTATATCGAGACCTTCATGAGTTGTATTGGTGGCCAGGGTTGAAACATGAAGTTACGGAGTATATGAGTAAGTGCCTGACTTGCCAGCAAGTTAAGGCTGAGTATCAACTACCTTCCGGATTGTTACAGCAAGTTAAAATTTCGCTTTGGAAGTGGGAGAGGGTAACCATGGATTTTGTGAGTGGGCTACCCTTGACGCCTACTAAAAAAGATTCAATTTGGGTGATTGTGGATCGGTTAACTAAGTCTGCTCATTTTATACCAGTTCACACTGACTGTTCACTACAGAAATTAGCTAAGTTGTATGTAGTTGAGATTGTAAGACTGCATGGAGTGCCAGTTTTTATAATATTAGACAAAGATCCTAGTTTCACATCCTAGTTATGAAAGAAGCTACATGAGCCTTTGGGTACAAGACTGGATTACAGTACGACGTTTCACCCTCAGACGGATGGGCAGTCTGAAAGGGTGATCAGATATTGGAAGCCATGTTGAGAGGTTGTGTAATTGATTTCAGGGGTAGTTGGGAGGATTATTTATTGTTGGCAAAATTTGCGTATAACAACAGCTACCAGTCTAGTATTCAGATGGCACCGTATGAGGCGTTATACGGTCGTAGATGTCGTACTCCTACTTGTTGGACTGAGTTGAGGGAGCGACGGATTCTGGGGCCAGAATTAATTTCTGATACAGAGGACAAGGTAAAACTAATCCGAGACCGGTTGAAAGAAGCGTCTGATAGACAGAAGCCTTATGCAGACCAAAAGCGGAAAGAGATCGAGTACGCTGTGGGAGATTATGTCTTTCTTAAAGTATCGCCGTGGAAGAAAATATTGAAGTTTGGGCGGAAGGGTAAGCTTAGTGATAAACTGTAAATTATACATATTTTGACCCCATGTTTAATGCATTTTATGGATGATTTCTCATTAGAATTGGTGAATTTGATGCTACTAATGCTTTAATTTCATGTTTTATACTTAGGAGAGCATAGAAGAGCGAAAGGAACGAGAAACGGGCCAAAAATAAAGAAAATAGGCCAAAGTACAAACTGAACACAGCCTGGACTTCCTCACACGGGCAGCCCACACGGCCGTGTCAATTTGGCATAATCGAAGCACGATTAACACGGACAGACCACACAGCCGCGTCAATTTCGCAGACTCAAACACGGCCTGAAGTAAGCGCACACGGGTGTGTCACACGAGGATGTCCCTGCCGAGCACAAGTTGAGTCCAATTTAGAAACGGATAATTTTGAGGGCTTTTAGGCATTCCAAAACCTCTAAATACACCGACGGAGAAGAGGGGGTAAGGAATTACTCCAAGGAAGCCGATTGATCCATCCCAGAAGTTGGATTCATCATCAAGACTGAAGATCTCTCCTCAATTTCCCTTCAGGAGTTTTGGGTTTTCTTTATGTTTTGTATTCTTTATTCTTCTGAGATGTTTTCTTATTTAGTTATGAACTAAAACCCCTAAGTAGCTAAGGGGAATGAAACCTAAGACGAATCTTGTTATTATTTTCTGAATCGTATGATAAATATTTAACTTGTTCTTAATTATGTGTTCTTAATTCTTGTTTTGATATCCCAGGATACTGATTCAAGACATGCTATTATTTAGAGGAGGAATAGACCCTATCTAAGAGTACATTTGTCATAATTAAGCGGAGTTGATTGTGCACCTAGAAATAGGGTGACAAGATTTTTCTTGCACGCCTAGAAATAGGGTGACAAGATTTTGCTGGATTAGGGTGAGACCTAATAAGGGGATCCATAGATCGAGTTAATGCAACCCTAGAGTGTTAATTAGAGAAAAGTCTTGATTATTCAATCTAGGGATTAGACGTTATTAGTCTTGAATAGGGATAATAACATAACTTAGGGATCTCTACCGAACAAGTTGAATGAATAAATCATTCGATTCAGAGCTAGAATAACAAGTAAAGTCTAGGTGGATTTTTCCTTAGGTATTGTCTTAAGTTAATCGATTCTTCCCAAAAGCAATTCCCCAATTCTTTTCTCCTTGCGTTCTTAGTTTAGATAATTAGTTAGTTAAAACAAAAACCTCTTTATTCTTAGGCTAGATAATAAAAAGACAGTCATTGCTAGTACTTTTAGTTTCTTTGGGTTTGACAATCTGGTCTTGCCAAAACTATACTACTGTTCGATAGGTACACTTGCCTACATCACGATAATAGTTAGTTTAAGAATGAGTAATTATAAATATTTAAAACCTATCACAAAATCATGCGATCACTTAGCCCTAGATTTATTGGGCCTTATCGGATACTTAAGTGTGTAGGACCGGTCGCGTATCAGCTAGAGTTGCCTCCTAAACTGGATAGAATACATGATGTTTTTCACGTTTCAATGCTTAAGCAGTACCGTTTTGATCCCTCGCATATCGTACCGATTTAGGAAATTAATGTTAGGCCTGGTTTATCTATTGAGGAGGAACCAGTGCAGATATTGGCGCGTGATGTTAAAGTTTTGAGAAAGAAATCGGTTCCGCTAGTCAAAGTACTGTGGTGCAATCATGGCACAGAAAAGGCCACGTGGGAGCCAGAAGAGACGATGCGACGTCAGTACCTTCACTTATTCTGACCAGGTAAATTTCGAGGCTGAAATTTCTTTAAGGGGGTAAAGTTGTAACGCCCCAAAATTTAGGGTCTGTAAGTTTTTTTGTTTAACTCTTTTTGCATGTTTGGTGTAGTGGATGAATGGTTTGGGTGTGTTTAGGGGTGTTAGGGAATGTCTGGGGTCAGGTTTTGGCTCTCGTTAAATTCTTATTTTTTTCTCTCTTTAAGAAACCCCGGACGTTGGCACCTAGGCCATTTAATAAACGTGGTGGGTTGTTAATCCAAGAAAGCCTTGTCGCTTTGTGGCTTTTGGTATGGTTTATCTTCAGTGAGGGATGGGGTTCGAATCCCACGAGCGGCAAGGGGTGTTATTTTGCTACTTGGGGACGGTAAGAGTTTGTGGTGAATTCAAACTCTGCTTTATGGGGGTTTGAACTTGTCTTGGTTGTTGGGAGAATATTATGGAGGGATAAGGGGAGTGATATGGGGAGATCTTGAAGGAGTTGGTGGGGAGGAGTGTTGTAGCCGAATTAGGCAACTTGTAGGAGCGAAATCGACTAGGGGAACTCTTTTGGCATTTCGGCATTTTGGTTTTGGTGTAAGAGTCGAATTCTACTTCTTTTATTTTTGGGTTTTTACTCTTTTGGTGCATTTTGGGGTATTATCTTTCCTTGTGCCGAATCTTCCCTCTCTTCTCAGCCTTAGACAATTATTGATTCCCTGAATACTTCTCATTCCCACTTTGTCTTGCTACACTTCACATTGACTGCTTAACTCCACTTCTTCCTTGCCTATTTGTTTGGTTTAGCCAAACATATTCTTGATCTTTACTCATCTCCTGATTGCTGTTGGTTTTACATTTCCTTTCTTGGAGTCTTAGCCGAATACTCTCATAGCTAACCGAAACTCCCTGTTGGATTAAGGTAAGTTTACTCTTGGTTTACCGAATCCCTAGCAATATTTGAACCTTGCTATTGTTCATCTTTATGTGTTTTGTGGTTGTGCTACTTCTCTTTCTTACCTATTCTATGTTGGTATTTCTCTTAATCTCTTTCTTTATCGGCTTGCGCTAAGAGGGTGTTCTTCACATCAGGTGCTCGATAGTGGTGTTTGTTGGGATAGGTTGAATATCGCTACTTCCTTCTCCTAGTCTCTGTTTTAGTAAGTAGTTCTCAGGGATTAAGTGGATTATGTCTAGGTTGGGTAATAAAATGGTTGTGGTTGGTAATGCAGATTGTTACCGACTAGGGTGTGAAGGAAGGTTGAGGGTGGTTTGAACCCTACTTGGGCTATCAAGGTAAGCGACTCATTATGTACTGTGTAAAGGGTTTCTTTTCTTGTTTGATTAACCCAAATGACTAAACTACTTGTGGGATATTGTGCTGGTCGAGGTGGGACGTATGGAGTGTGTCGGTTTCTTCTCCAATCAAGTGTGTAATCGTACACCTAACCTTATATACTGTCAAACCATAACGTGGTTGTGAACCCACACAAGACTGTGTAAATCAGCTTGAGCCAAAAAGCCGAAACTCTGATATTTGAGGCCCCATGAGCATGCGAACGCTCATGGGTAAAAATCGAGGCCGCTGGTCTTGAGCGTCGGTTTGCAAAGACCACGGTATGTAATTTCAGGATAAGAGGCTGTTTTGGGTCTTGTTGGGCCGAGATGGCCCATGTGGGCCAATTGGGTTGAGTGAGGCGATGGGGCCATTTCACTATTTTGGCTATGTAGAGTGATTGGGTCTTTTGAGACGACCATAGGCCTGTTAAAGGTTGTTATAGGTACCAAGACCCCCAAAAGTTGATAAATGACTGAAATTCCCTGAGAGGTAGAGATGACTATTATACCCAGATGTAGGTTGATAGGTTGAAGGTTGTTATAAGTATGTTGCATCTATATATAAGGAAACTGTGCATACATGCCGTATTATGTCATGACATTCTGCATTGGGGTTGGGTTTTGTCATGGGGGATGTACTGTATTAGTGGCCTTGCCACGTTCTACCGTTCTAGTGGCCTTGCCATGCATTTTGACATTAGTGGCAATGCCACGATTATTATATTTAGCAACTCTGCTGTGGCATTTCTAGCAGCTTGGTTGCGACACTGGTGTGGTGGCTGGGTGGTCGATCTATTCCCCACAAGGTGTGTTGGATGGTACGGGAGGTGTGGTGGATGGATTGGGTTGGGTTGCATATCTGTGACGCATCTATTGTTATGGGTTTTGGCCCATTTTGCTACTGTATAGGGCTTAAGCCCAGATGACACTGTACTGCATAGGGCTAAGGCCCAGACCGTATTATATGCACTGAGTGCTATTGGATTGGTAGGGGATTACACACTGAGTTTCGTAAACTCACCCTTTCGGTTTGGTTGTGTAGGTAATCCCCAACCTTAGGTGATTCAGAGTTTCGAGGGATTCGGAGGTGGCCACATGTCCGTTGGTTATTGAGATCTGCTGTTTACTTTTTTACATTTTTATTGATGAGTTTATATCTAGGTTTTTAGTGTTGTAATAAGGCCATTCGTGGGTTTTAATTTTTAATTGGGCTTTGGATTATATATTCTTAAACTGCTTGTTTAGGTAAAGACAAGTTTTTAAATCAATTACTATTTTCTAAGACACGCGTTTTAAACTTCATTGACATAAAAGCTTCCGCGTTTTTAAATCAATTTGTTATAACACTGATGGTGAATAAAGTAAACGTTTTGACGAGAACTTCTTTTATTTAATAATAAAAGGATTTAAATTTAGTAATGGATTTTTACCGAAAGGATTAATTATTGAAAAACACTCTGATGTGACACGCCAGATTCGGTCGTAACGTCTGGGCCGGGTCTGGGGTGTTACAGCATATTTACACAGGCGTGCGCATATTTACACGGGTGTTGGAGAAGCGAACCACATCACGCATGGTCGTGCGATACGACCACGTGACCACATGGCTTAGACATACGGGCGTGTTCTCAGGTCGAGTGATGATTTCTTATATTGCGATAAATATAGGTTGGACGCAAGCCACACGGGCATGTGACACGGCCAGGTGAGACCCGTGTTAGGCTACACGACCGTGCCACTTTTTAAACTTATATTATTTTTATTTTTGCTTTTATTTCTATTTATTTTTGAAGACTCACGTTTATATTTTTAAACTCTGCTTATCTTTATGATTATTATCAAATTATTCCTTTAATTCTCTTTCACAGTGGTGTCTTCTCATTTATCCCTCAGAATCATGCATTTCCTTCAACTTTATCTTCAATTCTCACTCTCACTAATCCAGGGATTTCATTCACAATTTCAGGGCAGTTTCACTTCTCTCCCTCTCTTTTGATATTATCTTTATATCATTATTATATATCTTTGTACATTGAGGACAATGTCCATCTTAAGTGTGGGGGGGTTATTTATACCATTACCAGAAAACCCCTAAATTTTTATATTGTCTCAAATAATTTTCTCATATCATTATTAGAAAAAATTTTGATTGACCCATGATTTTTTTTTCGATATGTTTTGAATTAAATCATAAGTAAATGTGCATTGATTGTTTAAACTTAAAGACATTAGGGAATCAAATATGATAAGTTGAAATTTGTGAAAATTAAAATTGCTAGGTTGTTTCCCTGAATTGAGGTATTATCTTGAAGTTTTGAATTTACAGGTTTGACATCAAATACCCATAATTTTTGTGAGATCTTGAGTCTTTAGAGCATATATTTTCTTTCATGCTCACTTTTATTGTTGCTATGAGTGCGTCAATATTGATTTGTTATTCTAAAACTTGCTTCGATTATGCATGTTAAGACCACACCATTTGATTTGATATGTTGAAATGATAAAGGCACTTAGGTTTAACCCACTTACTCCATAAAAGTCTACCCTCATAATTAACCTTTAGTGAACCCCCTTGAGCCTAACAAGCCATTCATTGATTTACCCTCAATATTAACCCATAACCCATTATTATTGGAATCCCCTCATTTAATCCCTATTTTTGTCGAGATTTGATTTGAATAAACTGCGTAGCTATGTTTTATTTTTGATAGTTAGAAAAGTTCTATGTTATTTTGATTTGTTCTTAAAAATAAAATAAAATAAAATACATACATACATACATATTAGTAGTAATTCTTTGTTTTTGAGCTTAGGTATTTAATTCCATATTCCATGAAGAAAAGCTCAATTCTAGGATCTCCTAATTAGAAATGTAATTTGTCAGTTTTAGTATTTTTTCTAGTTAGGTAATTTTTCAATTCAATCTCGATTCTAATCTTTCAGGTTGTGACCACATCCCCTAAGCAAAGCCATGTTACAACCCTCTAAAGACCTTTTGATTGATGTATCATCTCAATATATAGTTGTGGAGATTTGATTTTCACGCAAGCCTATGGTAATAACATTTCATATTGACTGTTGAGTGCTAAATTTTTTGTCCTTAAACACCTCGAGTGATTTGAGTGAATCTTTATTGACGATGTGAAACCCTGTGATATTTTGAATCAAAGGTGATTACTTAGATAAGGGGAGACACCTATGTTTTCGTGATAAAATGCTCAACTTGGAATGTTTGAAACTTTGATGTTCTTCGAGTTGAATTTTCAATGTATGATTACTTATGGATTATTTTGAGATACTATTGATAAGAATTATAAGTTAAGAAGAATTTATTTTGATTGTGAGTTGAAGATTTTGCTTGAGGACAAGCAAACACTTAAGTGTGCGGTATTTGATAAACCGTAATTTATACATATTTTTATCCCATGCTTAGCATAATTTTGGATGAATTATCCTTAGAATTGGTGAATTCGATGCTCCTAATCCTTTAATTTCATATTTTATACTTAGGAGAGCATAGGAGAGTAAAAAGAGCGAGAAACGGGGAAAAAACAGAGAAAATGGGTCAACATAGGAAATCAACACGACCTGGACTTCCTCATACGGGTAGTTCACACACGCGTGTCCATTCAACAGACTCGAACACGGTTTGAAGCAATCACACACGGGCGTGTCCCTGTTGAGCCCAAGTCTAGTCCTATTCAGAAAAGGCCACTCTTGAGGGTTTAGAAGCATTCTAAAGCCTATATAAACATCCCAGGAGGTACCAAAAAGAGACACATTGAGTAGAGTCAAGGAATTACTCGAAGAAAGCCGATTGATCCATCTCAGAAGCCGGATTCACCTTCAATTGTGATAGTGTGACGACTTCTGACCTTTTTAAATGATATTTATATAGTAAATGGATCCCGATCCAGCTGTGGCAGATGAAGTAGAGAGTAATGCACCAGCTCCGGCTGAAGGGGCAGCGCCGACTGAAAACCCACCCCCTACTGTTGGTCAGGGAGGAGGAGAAAGGGATCGGGAAGCCTTTCTCCAAATGATGACTGCATGGTACACTGAGTTTGTTCGTACAAACCCAAATGTACGACCTCCCCCACCTCCCCCAATTCCTCAACCTATGCCTCCGATGCCTCAGGGAGTGGATATGATAAAATTTCACAGAACTCCCATTGACAGAATTCGTAAACAAGGGGCTAAAGAATTTAGAGTAAATATTGATGATGATGCAGAGAAAGCAGAGTTCTGGCTTGAAAATTCTATCCGGGTATTTGATGAATTATCTTGTACACCTGAAGAATGTTTGAAATGTGCTACATCTTTGTTGAGAGATGTAGCCTATAATTGGTGGAAGACTTTGATTTCAGTGGTACCGAAAGAGAGGGTAACCTGGGAATTCTTTCAAGAATAGTTTTGGAAGAAATATATTAGTGAAAGATTTATTGATCAGAAATGTAAAGAGTTTCTTGAGCTGAAGCAAGGTAATATGACAGTCTCAGAATATGAAAGAGAGTTTGTTCGATTGAGTAAGTATGCCAGGGAATATGTTCCTACAGAAGCCAAGATGTGCCGACGATTTGAAGACGGGCTTAACGAAGACATTAAGGTATTTGTTGGGATCCTTGAACTAAAAGAAATGGTGGTACTTGTCGATCGAGCTTGCAAGGTTGAAGAATTACTGAAGGAAAAGAAAAAGGTAGAATCTGAAACATGAAATTGGAAGAAAAGACCAATGAGTAATGCACCTTCACAACAAACCAGAAAGTCAAGAAATATGAATCCTCGTTCCCAAGTTTCAGCTGGGCAATCATATGGAAATTTTAAGAAGCGAAATGTGGGTCCTAAATCTCAGACTACTTCTGCGGCCTAGTGTGGGAAATACGAGATTTGTTAAACCCGAGTGCTAGCGATGTGGTAGAAATCATTTTGGTCCATGCAGAGCAAATGAATGTTTTCGATGTGGTTCTCCGGATCATTTTATTAGAGACTGCCCAAAGAGAGTTGAGAAAGAAAATTTTCAGAATGTAAAAGCTAGTGGTGCAGACTCGAGGGGAAGGTATCCGAGAAAAGCTGGAAGTGAAACAAGCAATAAGAATGTAGCCAGAGATGCGGCAGTTAGATCTGAAGGAAGAGCTCCGGCTAGAACTTATGCTATTAAAGCGCGTGAAGATGCTTCCTCACCCGATGTGATTACCGGTACATTTTCTCTTTATCATGCTAATGTTATTGCTTTGATTGATCCCGGTTCTACTCATTCATATGTATGCATGAAACTGGTGTCTAGTATGAATATACCTGTTGAGAACACAGAATTTATGATTAGAGTGTCCAATCCACTAGGCAAATGTGTGATAGTTGATAAAGTATGCAAGAAATGCCCTTTAATGATTCGGGGTCATTACTTTCCGGCCGACTTGATGTTGTTGTCGTTTGATGAATTTGATGTTATTTTGGGTATGGATTGGTTGACATTGCATGATGCTATAGTAAATTGCAAAGAAAAGGTTATAGAATTAAAATGTGAAAGTGGTGAAATCTTGCGGGTTGAACCAGACAAATCAGAGGCAATATTTAGTATGATTTCTTCGATGTCGGCTCAGAGATATTTGAGAAAGGATTATGAAGCTTATTTGGCTTATGTAATTAATACAAAAGAAGTTGAAAAGAAAGTTGAATTAGTGCCGGTTGTGTGTGAATTTGCAGATGTATTTCCAGAAGAATTACCGGGTTTGCCTCCAGTCAGGGAAGTAGAATTTGGTATAGATTTGATACCGGGAACAGCTCCGATCTCGATTGCTCCATATAGAATGGCACCAATAGAGTTGAAAGAATTAAAGTCACAGTTGCAAGAGTTGACTGATAAAGGCTTTGTGAGACCAAGTTTTTCACCTTGGGGTGCTCCCGTGTTATTTGTGAAAAAGAATGATGGTTCTATGAGATTTTGTGTTGATTATCGGCAGTTAAACAAGGTGACAATCAAAAACAAGTATCCATTGCCGAGAATTGATGATTTGTTTGATCAGCTAAAAGGAGCGACATGGTTTTCAAAGATTGACTTGAGATTTGGGTATTATCAACTGTGAGTGAAAGAGTCAGATATGCCTAAAACTGCTTTTAGAACAAGGTACAGTCATTATGAATTTTTAGT
The DNA here is from genome assembly GCF_007990345.1 of Gossypium hirsutum. NCBI lineage: Eukaryota > Viridiplantae > Streptophyta > Magnoliopsida > Malvales > Malvaceae > Gossypium > Gossypium hirsutum. The sequence continues at coordinate 52,468,314 of NC_053425.1, read as the reverse complement.
TATGCCATTCGGGTTGACAAATGCTCCTGCTGTGTTTATGGACTTAATGAATTGCATATTTCGGCCATACCTGGACAGATTTGTTGTGGTGTTTATAGATGATATTTTAATTTATTCAAAGGATGAGACAGAGCATGCTGAACATTTGAGGATAGTTTTGCAAAGTTTGAGAGATAAGCAGCTGTATGCTATGTTTAGTAAAAGTGAATTTTGGCTCCGGGAAGTTGGATTTTTTGGGTCATATTGTTTCAGGTGATGGTATATGGGTTGATCCTAGTAAAATTTCAGCCATTGTTGATTGGAAACCACCGAAAAATGTAACTGAAGTTAGGAGTTTCTTGGGGCTAGCTGGTTATTATCGGCGGTTTGTAAATGGATTTTCTATAATTGCGGCTCCTATGACTAGACTACTCCGAAAGGATGTTAAAATTTGAATGGACGAAAGAATGTCAACAGAGTTTCGAAGAATTGAAAAAGTTATTAACTGAAGCACCAGTGTTGATACAACCCGAATCAGGTAAAGAATTTGTGGTGTATAGTGATGCTTCTCTAAATGGTTTGGGGTGCGTACTCATGCAAGAAGGAAAAGTGGTGGCTTATGCTTCGAGGCAGTTAAATCCTCATGAGAGGAATTATCCTACTTACGATTTGGAATTGGCTGCAGTGGTGTTTGCTTTGAAGATTTGGCGACATTATTTGTATGGTGAAAAGTGCCGAGTATATACCGATCACAAAAGTCTTAAATACTTGATGTCACAAAAAGACTTGAATTTGAGACAGCGAAGATGGTTAGAGTTATTGAAAGATTACGAGCTTGTTTTTGATTATCATCCGGGAAAAACGAATGTGGTTGCCGATGCTTTAAGCAGAAAGTTGTTGTTTGCTTTGAGAGTTATGAACACTCCGTTGAAAATGTCAGATGACGGTTCGATTCTAGAAGAGTTAAGAGCAAGACCGATGTTTTTACAAGAGATTTTTGAAGCTCAGAAAAATGATCAAGATTTGCTAGGCAAGAGAAAACAGTGTGAAGCTGATACGGGATCAGATTTCAGAATCGGTTCTGATGGTTGTTTGATGGTTAAAAATCGGATTTGTGAACCGAAAAATGATGAGTTGATTCAAAAGATTTTGCATGAAGCACATAATGGTTGTTTGGCGGTTCATCCGAGCAGTACAAAGATGTATAATGACTTAAAGAAAATGTACTGGTGGAGTGGAATGAAAAGAGATATTTCCGAGTTTGTATCAAAGTGCTTAGTTTGTCAACAAGTGAAAGCTGAACACCAAGTACCTTCGGGATTACTTCAGCCTATTATGGTTCCTGAATGGAAATGGGATCGGATTACTATGGATTTTATATCAGGGTTGCCGTTAACTCCAGGGAAGAAAAATGCCATCTGGGCAATAGTTGACAGACTGGCTAAATCGGCTCATTTTATTCTGGTACGTACAGATTATTCTCTTAATAAGTTGGCTGAATTGTATATCCGAGAGATTGTTAGACTTCATGGGATACCTTTGTCAATCATTTCGGATAGAGATCCAAGGTTTACCTCACGGTTTTGGCAAAAGTTGCAAGAGACATTAGGTACAAAGTTAAATTTCAACACTGCCTTTCATCCACAAACTGATGGACAATCAGAGAGAGTAATTCAGATTCTTGAAGACATGCTCAGATGTTGCGTATTGGAATTTCAAGATAGTTGGGAAAGGTACTTACCATTGGTAGAATTTTCTTATAATAATAGTTATCAGACGAGTTTGAAGATGGCACCTTATGAAGCATTATATGGTTGTAAATGTCGGACGCCATTGTATTAGACTGAACTCAAGGAAAATCAGATTAATGGAGTTGATTTAATAAAAGAAACCGAAGAAAAGGTGTGACAGCCCTAAAATGACCCTAGTCGGAAAGCGGTTTCGGGACCGCTAAACCGAGTCACCAAATTATTTGAATATGATATTTATTGTCTAAAATATGTGAATATGAATGTGTGAAAGTTTTGAGCTTCGATTTAGTCGATTGCATGTGAATTTAGTAATAGGACTTATGTGTGACACTTTTGAAATGTGATAGGTTAATCCATAAGGATCTATTAGTGCATGTAATCAAAAGGGTGGACTTGCATGTCAATTTCCCCCATTTAATTACTAGTGGCCAGCCATGACAAAGGGGATGGGCAAAACATGTCATAAAACATGTTGTGCTAATGGTTTATGGGAGAAAGGATAAAATAATAATGGGAAGGTAAATGATGACAAAAAAAAATGTGTGTGGTTGCCCCCCCCTTCCATTGCCGTGAATTGAAGGAAGAAAACAAAAGAAAAAAAAATGTTCATCTTCTTCTCCTACCTCTCTCAAGCCGAAACTAACCAAGAAATGGAAGAAAGCACACCTAAGGCATTCGGCCATCTTGTGTGGGGGGAATTAAGGTATGATATCATGTGATTCTTTTGGAATTTTTGTGAAGTTGAGTTTGTTTTGGTGCTCATAACATGACCCATGTGTTAATTTTTGAGTTTGTGTTGCAAGAAACATTTGGTTATGTCCTTATATGTCAAATTGATGATAAATTTTTGATATTTGGTGAATGAATATGGGTTTCGGTCATGGTAGATAACAAAGAATGTGGTTGTTGTTCTTGTTAATTTGGATGAATTTTTGGTGGATAGGTGCTTGAATCAAACAAATGATCATGTGTGTACACTAGGTGCTAGTTGAGAAGAATCGGTCACTATATTGGAGGCCATTGCCGAATATGAGTTTAGTTATTGAGTTGATGGAATAAAAGAATGCTTAAAGATGTGTCACAACAAATTATATGTTAAGCTAAGGTTGTTAAATTATCAATCTTTCTTCCTAGCCGAATATGTGTTTATAAAGTTGAGTTGTTAAATAGATTTTGAAGTTAGCCCATGCATTTATTTTTGAATTTAAGAAGAATGATACATTCGACTATGCTTTGATGTGCTTGGATTGTTGTTCATTGAGTAAATGATTGAGGAATGGTTAGAAGAATTTGAATGCTAAACTAGTTGATTTGTTTGATGATATATATATATGTATTCGGCAATGGGATAAAATGTGTATTAAGGTAAGTTTCATGGTGATTATGCTTGTGATGTTGGGTTAATATTCGGCATTGAGTAATGTGGGGTAAGGTGATTAATTGGCTATGAAATTAGCTAAATTGAATAGGTATGTTTAATAATATGCTTAGTATAATGTATGATCTTATAACTCGGTTTGGTATTGAGATAAAGGTTAGATGTATGATTGGATTTTGGTATGTGTTAAATTGGTCAATCAAAGATTAAATGATATGTGATTGCCAAATGTGATTGTTAAGTGAATAATATTAGTTAAGTACTTAAGCAAATCTATTGTTTTACTTAAGCTTAAGAGCAAAGAGGATCAAAGTCGGATAGGGGAAAAGAGAAAGTAAACGAATAGCCGTGGACATCTAATCGTCGACCACTTCCGAGGTAAGTTTTAAGTGATTAAACGTTGAATAAATTCAATCATAATAGGACATAATGAGTTGATTTAATAAGATATGATGTGGCCATGATATGTCTTAAACTCAAATGGTAAGTTCATATGTGTTTGAACTTGGAAAGTTAAGAGCAAATTGTAATAATTTGCTTTGGACAGCAGCAGTAACGTGATTTTAGAAAATCACTATAAATTGTTGGTGTGGAATTATAGGCCGAATAAAATATGTAATCAAGGCTTAATTAGTCTAGTTTCTTATAAAAGAGACCTTGTGAGCAAACAAATTTCCTATAAAGAGATATTTAAAGTTGTGTGAGACGGTGTCAGAATGACTCCGAAATCCCCTGTTCTGTTTTTAGAAAATCATTATAAATTGTACAAAAATGGTTATAAGATAAAATTTATATGCTTAGACTCCTTAATGAGTCTAGTTTCAAATGAAATCAAATACAACACATTTTGAATTCTGTAAAATGAGAAATTTGATTCGTAGTGAAGAGTGGTCAGATTAGTCAAACAGTGAAACAGGGGAACTTTAAGAAAAATCTGGTATTGATTGGACAAACCTAAAATTCTGAAAATTTTATGGATGAAAGATATACGAGTCTATATTCAGGGAAAATTAACGGCAAGTGATTTGGAGTTTTGTAGCTCCAGTTATAAATAATTTAGTGACTACTGCTCAGGAAAACAGCTCGTAGTGAATATGTGATTTTGTTGTAAACATGGATAAAACTTGTTTTAGTTACTCATAAGCTATTGATTAAACCCATACGTGAATTCTAAATCGTGATATTGTAAAACGATACATGAGTGTTAGATGGATCTTTGATATTAAAATTTGTGAAATTGTAAGTTTATGAGTATTCGAATATGAAATGATAGTATGGCGTGAAATTGAATTATTCATTGGGAAATAATTAATGTAGATTCGGCCAAGACAATGTGTATACATGATAGTATATGTGATATGTGAAGTATATTTGGATAATTGTGATGTGAATGTATATATATGTGATAAGGCCTAATGGCCGATGTGATGAATGTGAAAGTGTATATATGTGATAAGGCCGAATGGCCAATTTGATGAATGTGAAAGTGTATATATATGTGATAAGGCCTAATGGCCGATGTGATGAATGTGAAAGTGTATATATATGTGATAAGGCCTAATGGCCGATGTGATGAATGTGAAAGTGTATATATGTGATCAGGCCTAATAGCCGATGTGATGAATGTGAAAGTGTATATATGTGATGAGGCCTAATGGCCGATGTGATGAATGTGAAAGTGTATATATGTGACAGAGCCGAGTGGCCAACGTGATGGATGTGAAAGTGTATAAATGTGATAAGTCCCGAAGGGCAATTGTGTCAGTACTATATCCGAGTTAAAACCCCGCAGGCTTTATGTGAGAGTATTATCCTGATTAATGTCCGTAGGCTTCGTGCTCGTACTATATCCGAGCTTTAAAGACCCGACGGCTAAATGCTAGGATTCAAGTAAGACTTTGATATAGAGTATCTGCATTAAGTTACCATCAAATAAGTATTATGTACTCAAGATGTTCAGGTACGTATTACTTACTCATCGGTGGAGTGATTTCGAGGTGAATTATCAGTATCAAAGAGGTAGGTAAATGTGATTAATATTATAACTCCAAATGTGAGAATGTGCTTTGGAAATATTTGACCATCTAGGTCATTATTATTCGAAAGTATATATGTGGCAGCCAAGTGTTGCGTTTAATGATACTATAGATCGAGATGAAGCTCTAGATTAACTTCATCGAATAGTTGAAATGAATGACCAATAATAGTGATTGAGAACACTTTGTCTTGCTTAAAACTTACTAAGCATTAAATGCTTACTCCGTTCTTTGAATATCTGTTTTATAGATTTTGGTTCGTCAGCTATCGGACTCGGGATTATTGAAGTCGAAGTCGCCCACACTATCAAAGCCCTTTTGGTACACTTTTGGTTGAACTCTGAAAATGGCATGTATAGGACTACCCTTTTGTAGTGGGTCATGGACCCTTTGGATTTGTATAATTTTGGATAGCCATGCGAAAATGGCTTATATATGTTTGAGCATAATGTTATAATCATTTGGTATGGATATGGTTATTGAGAGGTGTGGATATGCTTAACAAGTATTGGCCATGGGAATGGTTAATCACTATCATAATTTGTGCTATTTATGCTAAAAGGGCTAGTTGAATCATGGAAACTATGAAAGAGGTAAAGTCTACCTTAAAGGCAGATGCTGACAGCAGCAGTGATGTAGATTTGGAAAATCACTAAAAATAGTAGGAATAGAATTAAATAGTGAATAAATTATTTAAATGAACCTTGATGAATCCACTTTCATATGGAAGAAACGAAACGGTCATATGAGTGGTATGTTAAGAGATAATTAGGTTTTCGTGAGACAGGGCCAGAACGGTTTCTGGATTCCCTGTTCCGACTTTGGAAATTCATTATAAATTAACAAGAGATAATTAGGAGTCATGCCATATATGTATAGATTCCTCTTTGAGTCTAGTTTCTATAGAAACAAACGGCATCAGAATTGAAGCCCTGTACAGGGAGATATCCAAATCGTAATGCATGAAGGTCAGTGTAGTCGCACCCTGTAACAGGGGAGACTTTAACTAATAAACTGTACTAATTGGCCCGACAAAAAATTCTAGAAAAAATATGTATATGGAAATATGAGTCTAGTTTCAGGGAAAAATTACGAAACTGATTTTCGAGTTTTAGAACTCAAGATATGATTTTTAAGGTGATAGTGACACAATTAGCCAACTGCCTGGAAATTTTTAAATTGGACTGCAAAGAAGTGATTTAAGTCTGCAAACCCCTCGTGTCCGACTCCGGCGACGGACTCAGGTACGGGGTGTTACAATTTTATTGGTATCAGAGCTACGGTTTAGTCGATTCTAGGACTACCGTAATACGTTTGGGTCTAGCTATACATGCCATTATGTGAATATTTGATAGTGTGGTGATTTCTGACAATTGAAAATGTGTTTATTTATTGTAATGAATTCCGATCCCGATCGAGCTGTAGCAGATGGTATTGAGAGGACTGAGACATGCTTATGATGTGTCAATATTGAGAAGGGTATAACATAAGTAAGTTTTGAGTAATTGAATTTGGGATTTAACTTAAAATGCCATGATATACATGAATGATAGATGAATGATGTCCCATTGTCCTTATCATAATAAGGTTATTAGAGAAATGAACAAAGGAAGAGATTGGGGATATATGCTTTTGTGTGATTGCTTATTGAGCTGAAAGTTTAGTAAAAGAAGCATACATGTATTAGATTTGAATGATATTTACGACTTAAAGTCAAGAATCATGTTATATGTTTACATGTGAATGAATTGATTAAATTATAAATGTGATTTGTGCCATGTGAAACATGATAACATGTGAATAAATATGTATGAGACTCAGTGATGTGAATCCGAGTTTAAAGACCCGTTGACTATATGAAGAGATTATGTCCGGGTAAAGACCCGATGGCTATGTACAGAGATTATGTCCGGATTAAAATTCGCTGGCTTTGTGTGGAGATTTCATCCGAGCTAAAGGTCTCGACGATGATCCGGGCTAAGTCCCGAAGAGCATTCATGCTAGTGATGTATCCGGGCTAAGTCCCGAAGAGCATTTGTGCTAGTGATGTATCCGGGCTAAGTCCCGAAGAGCATTCATGCTAGTGATGTATCCGAACTAAGTTCCGAAGAGCATTCGTGCTAGTGATATATCCGGGCTAAATCCCGAAGAGCATTCATGCTAGTGATGTATCCGGGCTAAGTCCCGAAGAGCATTTGTGCTAGTGATGTATCCGGACTAAGTTCCGAAGAGCATTCGTGCTAGTGATATATCCGGGCTAAATCCCGAAGAGCATTCGTGCTAGTGTTGTATCCGGACTAAGTTCCGACCGGACTAAGTTTCGAAGAGCATTCGTGCTAGTGATAATCCGGGCTAAATCCCAAAGAGCATTCGTGCTAGTGATGTATCCGGACTAAGTTCCGAAGAGCATTCGTGCTAGTGATATATCCGTGCTAAGTTCCGAAGAGCATTCGTGCTGGTGTTATATCCGGGCTAGGTCCTGAAGAGCAATCATGCTGGTGACGTGTATTCGGGCCTTCGTGCCTAGTAGGCTTCGTGCCGGTAATTTGAGCAAAGTTTAAGTATTCATTACTATACGAATTCAAATTTAAATGAGATGATATGTTTAAAAGTGTACATACATGATGTTTATAGACTTGGTTAAGTCATTTCAATGTGTAATAACGAATGAATAAGAGCACTATGTGTGTGAATGATTAGAGGCACTGTGTGTGTGCGAATTCCTTTAACCGAGCACTATGAGTGCGAGATCGGTCAGTGGGCACTAAGTGTGTGAAGTGGAATTCATGTAAGACCTCGTCTGGGACAAAGGCATTGATTTGAGATAGTGTGTAAGACCATGTCTGGGACATGGCATCGGCTCGATATGTGAGCATATGTAAGACCATATCTAGGATATGGCATTGTAAGAGCTATATGTGCTTAATGAGTATCCGTAATGATTTCGAATGATTCAACGGGTATCGTTAACAGTGATTAAATGTGCTAAATGAATTCAATGTTCAAGTATGTGGAAGTTGATTTTTTGTTGGAAATAGGTTAAGTTGAATAGTGAGATATGATGGAGTTATAAAGGATATTTATTGGGATGTTTGAGTATATGTGTACTTTCGGTCAGGTTACAGCTTATACATGAATGAAAATGTGGGTTACAAATATGTGGGTTGATGATGTGAATTATACATGTTAATATGTACTTAATATGTGTTTGAAATGCAATTGTGAATTAAATTAAGTGATTATTGCTTAGGAAATCAAGAAAATGAGATATATGCGCATACTTGTAGAAATGTTTATGTATTTGTTTTAAGATAAGAAAATGATTTTATAGATCGATGCGAAATCAATAATGAATTACAATTGCTATCGATGAGCTAATGTCTTTGTGGATATAATTCAATAAGAGGACGTTATCCTAAACTATGCATCGGTAGAAATTTTCGGGGACGAAAATTTCTTAAGTGGGGGAGAGTTGTGACAGCCCTAAAATGACCCTAGTCGGAAAGCGGTTTCGGGACCGCTAAACCGAGTCACCAAATTATTTGAATATGATATTTATTGTCTAAAATATGTGAATATGAATGTGTGAAAGTTTTGAGCTTCGATTTAGTCGATTGCATGTGAATTTAGTAATAGGACTTATGTGTGACACTTTTGAAATGTGATAGGTTAATCCATAAGGATCTATTAGTGCATGTAATCAAAAGGGTGGACTTGCATGTCAATTTCCCCCATTTAATTACTAGTGGCCAGCCATGACAAAGGGGATGGGCAAAACATGTCATAAAACATGTTGTGCTAATGGTTTATGGGAGAAAGGATAAAATAATAATGGGAAGGTAAATGATGACAAAAAAAAATGTGTGTGGTTGCCCCCCCTTCCATTGCCGTGAATTGAAGGAAGAAAACAAAAGAAAAAAAATGTTCATCTTCTTCTCCTACCTCTCTCAAGCCGAAACTAACCAAGAAATGGAAGAAAGCACACCTAAGGCATTCGGCCATCTTGTGTGGGGGGAATTAAGGTATGATATCATGTGATTCTTTTGGAATTTTTGTGAAGTTGAGTTTGTTTTGGTGCTCATAACATGATCCATGTGTTAATTTTTGAGTTTGTGTTGCAAGAAACATTTGGTTATGTCCTTATATGTCAAATTGATGATAAATTTTTGATATTTGGTGAATGAATATGGGTTTCGGTCATGGTAGATAACAAAGAATGTGGTTGTTGTTCTTGTTAATTTGGATGAATTTTTGGTGGATAGGTGCTTGAATCAAACAAATGATCATGTGTGTACACTAGGTGCTAGTTGAGAAGAATCGGTCACTATATTGGAGGCCATTGCCGAATATGAGTTTAGTTATTGAGTTGATGGAATAAAAGAATGCTTAAAGATGTGTCACAACAAATTATATGTTAAGCTAAGGTTGTTAAATTATCAATCTTTCTTCCTAGCCGAATATGTGTTTATAAAGTTGAGTTGTTAAATAGATTTTGAAGTTAGCCCATGCATTTATTTTTGAATTTAAGAAGAATGATACATTCGACTATGCTTTGATGTGCTTGGATTGTTGTTCATTGAGTAAATGATTGAGGAATGGTTAGAAGAATTTGAATGCTAAACTAGTTGATTTGTTTGATGATATATATATGTATTCAGCAATGGGATAAAATGTGTATTAAGGTAAGTTTCATGGTGATTATGCTTGTGATGTTGGGTTAATATTCGGCATTGAGTAATGTGGGGTAAGGTGATTAATTGGCTATGAAATTAGCTAAATTGAATAGGTATGTTTAATAATATGCTTAGTATAATGTATGATCTTATAACTCGGTTTGGTATTGAGATAAAGGTTAGATGTATGATTGGATTTTGGTATGTGTTAAATTGGTCAATCAAAGATTAAATGATATGTGATTGCCAAATGTGATTGTTAAGTGAATAATATTAGTTAAGTACTTAAGCAAATCTATTGTTTTACTTAAGCTTAAGAGCAAAGAGGATCAAAGTCGGATAGGGGAAAAGAGAAAGTAAACGAATAGCCGTGGACATCTAATCGTCGACCACTTCCGAGGTAAGTTTTAAGTGATTAAACGTTGAGTAAATTCAATCATAATAGGACATAATGAGTTGATTTAATAAGATATGATGTGGCCATGATATGTCTTAAACTCAAATGGTAAGTTCATATGTGTTTGGACTTGGAAAGTTAAGAGCAAATTGTAATAATTTGCTTTGGACAGCAGCAGTAACGTGATTTTAGAAAATCACTATAAATTGTTGGTGTGGAATTATAGGCCAAATAAAATATGTAATCAAGGCTTAATTAGTCTAGTTTCTTATAAAAGAGACCTTGTGAGCAAACAAATTTCCTATAAAGAGATATTTAAAGTTGTGTGAGACGGTGTCAGAATGACTCCGAAATCCCCTGTTTTGTTTTTAGAAAATCATTATAAATTGTACAAAAATGGTTATAAGATAAAATTTATATACTTAGACTCCTTAATGAGTCTAGTTTCAAATGAAATCAAATACAACACATTTTGAATTCTGTAAAATGAGAAATTTGATTCGTAGTGAAGAGTGGTCAGATTAGTCAAACAGTGAAACAGGGGAAACTTTAAGAAAAATCTGGTATTGATTGGACAAACCTAAAATTCTGAAAATTTTATGGATGAAAGATATACGAGTCTATATTCAGGGAAAATTAACGGCAAGTGATTTGGAGTTTTTTAGCTCCAGTTATAAATAATTTAGTGACTACTGCTCAGGAAAACAGCTCGTAGTGAATATGTGATTTTGTTGTAAACATGGATAAAACTTGTTTTAGTTACTCATAAGCTATTGATTAAACCCATACGTGAATTCTAAATCGTGATATTGTAAAACGATACATGAGTGTTAGATGGATCTTTGATATTAAAATTTGTGAAATTGTAAGTTTATGAGTATTCGAATATGAAATGATAGTATGGCGTGAAATTGAATTATTCATTGGGAAATGATTAATGTAGATTCGGCCAAGACAATGTGTATACATGATAGTATATGTGATATGTGAAGTATATTTGGATAATTGTGATGTGAATGTATATATATGTGATAAGGCCTAATGGCCGATGTGATGAATGTGAAAGTGTATATATGTGATAAGGCCGAATGGCCAATGTGATGAATGTGAAAGTGTATATATATGTGATAAGGCCTAATGGCCGATGTGATGAATGTGAAAGTGTATATATATGTGATAAGGCCTAATGGCCGATGTGATGAATGTGAAAGTGTATATATGTGATAAGGCCTAATAGCCGATGTGATGAATGTGAAAGTGTATATATGTGATGAGGCCTAATGGCCGATGTGATGAATGTGAAAGTGTATATATGTGACAGAGCCGAGTGGCCAACGTGATGGATGTGAAAGTGTATAAATGTGATAAGTCCCGAAGGGCAATTGTGTCAGTACTATATCCGAGTTAAAACCCCGCAGGCTTTATGCGAGAGTATTATCCTGATTAATGTCCGTAGGCTTCGTGCTCGTACTATATCCGAGCTTTAAAGACCCGACGGCTAAATGCTAGGATTCAAGTAAGACTTTGATATTAAGTATCTGCATTAAGTTACCATCAAATAAGTATTATGTATTCAAGATGTTCAGGTACGTATTACTTACTCATCGGTGGAGTGATTTCGAGGTGAATTATCAGTATCAAAGAGGTAGGTAAATGTGATTAATATTATAACTCCAAATGTGAGAATGTGCTTTGGAAATATTTGACCATCTAGGTCATTATTATTCGAAAGTATATATGTGGCAGCCAAGTGTTGCGTTTAATGATACTATAGATCGAGATGAAGCTCTAGATTAACTTCATCGAATAGTTGAAATGAATGACCAATAATAGTGATTGAGAACACTTTGTCTTGCTTAAAACTTACTAAGCATTAAATGCTTACTCCGTTCTTTGAATATCTGTTTTATAGATTTTGGTTCGTCAGCTATCGGACTCGGGATTATTGAAGTCGAAGTCGCCCACACTATCAAAGCCCTTTTGGTACACTTTTGGTTGAACTCTGAAAATGGCATGTATAGGACTACCCTTTTGTAGTGGGTCATGGACCCTTTGGATTTGTATAATTTTGGATAGCCATGCGAAAATGGCTTATATATGTTTGAGCATAATGTTATAATCATTTGGTATGGATATGGTTATTGAGAGGTGTGGATATGCTTAACAAGGATTGGCCATGGGAATGGTTAATCACTATCATAATTTGTGCTATTTATGCTAAAAGGGCTAGTTGAATCATGGAAACTATGAAATAGGTAAAGTCTACCTTAAAGGCAGATGCTGACAGCAGCAGTGATGTAGATTTGGAAAATCACTAAAAATAGTAGGAATATAATTAAATAGTGAATAAATTATTTAAATGAACCTTGATGAATCCACTTTCATATGGAAGAAACGAAACGGTCATATGAGTGGTATGTTAAGAGATAATTAGGTTTTCGTGAGACAGGGCCAGAACGGTTTCTGGATTCCCTGTTCCGACTTTGGAAATTCATTATAAATTAACAAGAGATAATTAGGAGTCATGCCATATATGTATAGATTCCTCTTGGAGTCTAGTTTCTATAGAAACAAACGACATCAGCATTGAAGCCCTGTACATGGAGATATCCAAATCGTAATGCATGAAGGTCAGTGTAGTCACACCCTATAACAGGGGAGACTTTAACTAATAAACTGTACTAATTGGCCCGACAAAAAATTCTAGAAAAAAATATGTAGTTGGAAATATGAGTCTAGTTTCAGGGAAAAATTACGAAACTGATTTTCAATTTTTAGAGCTCAAGATATGATTTTTAAGGTGATAGTGACACAGTTAGCCAACTGCCTGGAAATTTTTAAATTGGACTGCAAAAAAGTGATTTAAGTCTACAAACCCCTCGTGTCCGACTCCGGCGACGGACTCAGGTACGGGGTGTTACAAAAGGTGAAAGTGATTCGAGATTGTTTGAAAGCTACTTCAGATAGACAGAAATCTTATGCGGATTTGAAACGAAAAGAAATGGAGTTTCAAGTTGGTGATAAGGTATTTTTGAAAGTGTCTCCATGGAAGAAAGTCCTTAGATTTGGACGAAAGGGCAAGTTAAGTCCGCGTTTTATTGGACCGTATGAAATAATTGAAAAAGTTGGACCGGTAGCATATCGGCTAGCGCTACCACCTGAATTAGAGAAGATTCTTGATCTGTTTTGTAACGCCCCGTACCCGAGACCGTTGCCGGAGTCGGACACGAGGTATTAACGGACTTAATTCATTTATTTATACAGTTCATTTTAAAATTTCCAGACAAGATGGCTAACTGCGTCACTGTCACCTTAAAAATCATATCTCGAGCTCCAAAACTCGAAAACTGATTCCGTAAATTTTCCCTGGAACTAGACTCACATATCCATCTAAAAATTTTTTTCTAGAATTTTGGTCAGGCCAATTAGTACAGTTTATTAGTTAAAATCTCCCCTGTTTCAGGGTTCAACTACTCTCACCTTCATGCATTACGATTTAGATATCTCCCTGTACAGGGCTTCAATACATATGCCGTTTGTTTCTAATGAAACTAGACTCAAAAAGGAATCCTTAAATATAAAGCATGACTTCTAATTATCTCTGGTTAATTTATGGTAATTTTCCAAAGTCAGAACAGGGGATCCAGTAATCGCTCTGGCCCTATTTCACGAAAACTTAAACATCTCGTAAATTACGGCTCATATGGTCGTTTCGCTTCTTCCATATGAATATAGACTCATCAAGGTTCGATTAAATAATTCATTCATTATTTATTTTCATTTCTACTATTTTTAGTGATTTTTAAAACTTACAACACTGCTGCTGTCAGCATCTATTTTAAGGCAAATTTCACCTATTTCATAGTTTCCATGATTCAATTAGCAAATTAACATACATTATTTCCAAGTATGTTCAATATTAGCCACGTCGTACATAGCACCAATACAACCATGATTGGCCATTCCAATGGCTAATCATTACCGAATATTTCCACTTCACTTAATAACCATACCATAAGACCATGATGTTATACTTCAAAATATACGAGCCATTTTTGCATGGCTATACGAATATACATTACAAATGGGTACTCAATTAACAACAAGGGTCAGCCCTATACATGCCATTTTCAAATTGAACTAAAAGAGTACCAAAAGTGGTTAAGATAGTGTGGAAGACTTCGACATTGACACTCCCGAGTCCGATAGCTGACGAACAAAAATATATAAAACAGAGAATCAAATAAACGGAATAAGCATTTAATGCTTAGTAAGTTTTGAGTAATGAAATTAGTTTTGACTAAAGTATAACATTCATATGGCTAAATGAATAACATCATATATGCACATTCTCATAATCATACTTACTTCACTCTTCAATCAATATATTCATACACAAGGTATCAAACCTAACTAAAGGCCGAAAGTTCGTTAATCAATTGAACGAATACTATTTAAAACGAATCGACTTTTCCGATGCATATACGAAACATACCTTATCATTTGGATTTTATGAACGTATTAATTGAAATTATCACAGCAAGATCGCTCACTTCCAAACCCAAGTATCTTCAGGATTTAGCCGGATATAACAACTCGCACAAATGCCTTCTGGTCTTAGCCCGAATATAGCAACTCGCACAAATGCCTTCGGGTCTTAGCCCGGATATAGCAACTCGCACAAATGCCTTCGGGTCTTAGCCCGGATATAATCACTAGCATAAATGCCTTCGGGACATAGCCCGGATATAGCACCTCGCACGAATGCCTTCGGATCTTAGTCCGGTTATCATTCAAATAATCATGCACATATGTCCACAAATCATAACACATCTTTATTTCGTTTTCATTACTAGAACTCAGTCACAAGGAATTTATCTACCATTACCATTTTCGGCTCAATATCCACATACAAAGAGCATGGTTTTGATTCGCTATATAACATGATCTCCATACGCATTCAGCTGCCCGTCAAAAGTATAAACTAATTACCTCAATATATAATTCAAGTAGAATCATTATATCGCCGTTTATTTGTTATGCTTATATGTCATGACCTAATCGAATCATAATCTAAGTTCCATTACTCGAAAACTTACCTCGGATGTTGTCGAACGATTTCAACGGCTATTCGATCACCTTTTCCCTTCCTTTATCGGATTTAGTTCCCCTTTGCTCTTGAGCTTAATTTAACAAATAAATTGATTTAATCATTTTGAACATCAAAGAGAAATTTAAGGTACTTAGCCCATATATATTAGGCATTAGAGTCATATATGTATGAAATCATGAATCAAATTCAACATATTAGCCAATATTCTCCTTTAGCCGATTTTCTAAGTCAAGATAAAGCCATCAATATGCTTACCTATAGCCAAACGTACAACATCAATCTATGTATTCATTCATGTGGCCGAATATGCATGTCTATGTTGAGGTCGATTATATACTTAATACATTCTACAAATATGGTTACTTGTATTGACTAAATACCATTTTGTTTCAAGTTCAAAACTCGGCTAATACACATATATACACTAGTAATCAAATACTAACATTTGCACTTCACCTTAATAGCTAGCTTAGCAAACCTTAATTTAACATATAATTGTTCATAACACAATTAAAGCATCCTCTCCATTCCATCAATTCAAAACACATACATTACTCAATAATATTCAAAATCATATTCGGCCTTAGTACACACTTGTTAGCCGATTTTTCTCCATTTAGCAACTAATGCTCATATGTGCTCATTTGTTAGACTCTACTTCACCTAACTACCATTTCTCATCCAAATAACATGAACAACAACTATTTCTTGAACATTATCTCATGACTGATTACTCATGTTACCAACAAGATCCAAAATTTGGACATGGGCTAACTAAGGGACTTAGTAACTAGCTTAATACATTCAACACTTTCAAAAGCTACCATGAATTACATACCTTTTTCAAGACTAGAAGGAGTGGCCGAATATTTGTTTCCCCTTCCCCTTTCTTCTTAGCATTTTCGGCCAAGGATGTTAAAAGATGAACACTTTTTTTCTTTTCTTTGTTTTATTCACTTGATTAGTTTAACACCCTTTTTCTTTATTTTTTTTATAATTTATGCCATTAATACATTAGTTTATTGTTATTACCCATCACATTTTGTCTATCCTCATTGTCATGGCCGGCCACTACTATTAAAGTGGGGAAATTGACATGCAAGTCCACCCTTTTGATTACATGCACTAATAGATCCTTATAGATTAACCTATCACATTTCAAAAGTGTCACACATAAGTCCTATTAACTAAACTCAAATGCAATTAACTAAATTGAAGTTTAAAAATTTCACACACTCATATTCACATATTTTAGACAATAAATATTATACTCAAATACTTCGGTGACTGGGTTTAGCGGTCCCGAAACCACTTTCCGAATAGGGTCAATTTAAGGCTGTCACAACTCTCCCCCACTTAAGAAATTTTCGTCCTCGAAAATCTTACCGGTAAATAGGTTTGGGTACAGTTCTTTCATAGAGTTTTCAGTTTCCCAAGTAGCTTCTTCGATCCCGTGTTTGAGCCATAACACCTTTACTAACGGAATCCTTTTATTTCGCAACTCTTTCACCTCACGAGCGAGGATACGAATCGATTCTTCTTCATAACTCAAGTCAGATTGAATTTCAACCTCTGATGGACAAATTATGTGCGAAGGATCAGATCTGTAACGTCGAAGCATCGAAACATGAAAAACATTGTGAATCCTTTCAAGTTAAGGGGGTAAAAGCAACCTATATGCAACTGGACCAACTCGTTCGGAGATTTCATACGGCCCAATGAATCTCGGACTCAGTTTGCCCTTAAAGCCAAATCTGAGTATCTTTTTCCAAGGTGAAACCTTAAGAAACACTTTGTCTCCCACCTGATACTCAATATCTCTTCGTTTTAAATCCGCGTACGACTTCTGACGATTTGATGCTGCCTTCAGACTTTCACGAATTAGTTTTACTTTCTGCTCAGCATCTTTAATCAAATCAACTCCGAAAATTTTACTTTCACAGAGCTCGGTCCAAAACAATGGTGTACAGCATTTACGACCGTACAAAGCCTCGTAAGGTGCCATCTTAATACTTGATTGAAAACTATTGTTGTAAGCGAATTCAATCAAAGGTAAATACCACTCCCATGAACCATTAAACTCGAGGATGCAACATCTCAACATATCCTCAATTATCTGAATTATCCGCTCGGATTGACCATCAGTTTGTGGATGAAAAGCGGTGCTAAAATGCAACTTGGTACCCAAGGCTTCTTGCAATTTCTTCCAAAATCACGAGGTGAAACCTCAGATCTCTATCCGACACAATAGAAATAGGTACCCCGTGTAATCTTACAATCTGATAAACATACAATTCAGCTAGTTTATCCAATGAAAAATCCGTACGTACGGGGATAAAGTGAGCCGACTTAGTCAGTCTATCAATAACAACCCAAATCGCATCTTTCTTACTTGCCGACACTGGCAACCCAGATACAAAATCCATCGTGACTCGATCCCATTTCCATTCAGGTATCATGATCGGCTGAAGTAAACCTGTAGGCACTTGATGTTCCGCTTTCACTTGTTGACATATTAAACACTTTGAAACAAATTCGGAAATGTCTCGTTTCATACCATGCCACCAAAACTGACGTCTCAGATCGTTGTGCATTTTCATACTCCCCAGGTGAATTGACACTCGGCTACAATGAGCTTCGTTCAGAATCATCGAAATAAGTTCTGAATTTCTTGGAACACACAAACGACTTCTGAACCTCAAACAATCGTCATCATCAATTTGAAACTCTGATTCCATATTCGAAACACATTCAGCCCGTTTTGCAACCAATTCATCATCGACTTTCTGAGCTTCACGAATTTGATGAATCAACAATGGTTTGGCCTTTAATTCAGCTACTAACACATTGTCGGATAGAACAGACAAGTGTACATTCATGCTCGTAAAGCAAACAGTGATTTACGACTTAAGGCATCCGCAACCACATTAGCCTTTCCCGGGTGATAATCAATGACAAGCTCATAATCTTTCAACAACTCAAGCCAACACCTTTGTCGCAGATTCAAGTCTCTTTAAGTCATCAAATATTTGAGACTTTTGTGATCCGAATATACATGGCACTTCTCACCAAATAAGTAATGTCGCCATATTTTCAAAGCGAATATGATGGCAGCTAATTCGAGATCATGGGTTGGATAATTTTTCTCATGTGGCTTCAATTGTCTCGATGCATAAGCTACAACTAGACCTTCTTGCATCAATACACAGCCCAACCCAAGTAAGGATGCATTACTGTAGATGACAAACTCCTTGCCTAATTCGGGCTGCACTAGTACTAGAGCTTCAGACAAATAAGTTTTCAGTTGATCGAAACTTTTCTGACACTTTTCTGTCCATTCAAACTTAACATCTTTCTGAAGTAATTTCGTTATTGGTGTGGCTATCATCGAGAAACCCTTTATAAAGCGTCTGTAGTAACTGGCAAGTCCCAAAAAGCTCCGAACTTCAGTAATATTTCTCGGAGGCTTTCAGTTAAGTATGGCCGAAATTTTGCTCGGATCAACACGAATACCCAATGCAGAACCACATGACCCAAGAAGCTAACCTCTCTTAACCAGAACTCACACTTACTGAACTTAGCATATAACTGCTTATCCCGTAAAATTTGCAACACTAATCCCAGGTGTTCAGCATGATCGGTTTCATTTCTCGAATAAACCAAAATATCATCGATAAACATAACTACAAACCGATCCAAATACGGTCTGAAGATCCGATTCATCAAATCCATAAATACCGTAGGGGCATTAGTGAGCCCAAACGGCATCACTAAGAATTAGTAGTGATCGTACGTCGTTCTGAAAGCGGTTTTGGGTATATCCGAATCTCGAATTCGCAACTGATAATAACCCGATCTCAAATCTATCTTTGAAAATACTGAGGCTCCTTTTAGTTGATCAAACAAATCATCAATGCGTGGTAACGGATATTTATTCTTTATAGTCACTTTATTCAGCTGACGATAGTCGATGCACAACCTCATGGTTCCGTCCTTCTTTTTCACAAACAATACTGGTGCACCCCAAGGTAAGAAACTTGGTCGAGCGAAACCTCTATCCATCAACTCTTGCAATTGAGCTTTCAATTCCTTCAATTCCGTTGGTGCCATATGATACGGAGCTATCGAAATTGGTGTAGTCCCAGGTACAAGCTCAATACCAAACTCTACCTCCCGAACAGGTGGTAAACCCGGTAATTCTTCGGGAAAAACATCCGGATATTCACAAACCACCGGTACCGATTCAAGTTTCTTTTCTGGCTCTTTATTATCAAGTACGTATGCAAGATACGCTTCACACCCCTTTCTCACATATTTTTGAGCTAACATCGAGGATATTATTGTTGGCAATCCATTCAAGACAATAGACTCAACTCGGATTATCTCATTATTTGCACACCTCAAATCAATAGTCTTGCTTTTGCAATTCACAACCGCATCATGCACTGTCAACCAATCCAAACCGAGAATAACATCAAATTCATCAAACGGTAAAAGCATCAAGTCCGCCAGAAAACAGGAACCTCGAATTACTAGGGGACATTTCTTACACACCTTATCAACAAGCACACAACGACCCAAGGGATTCGACACTCTAATAACGAACTCAGTAGACTCAACCGGTAAAGTCTTACTGGATGCTAAAGTCTCACATATATAAGAATGAGTAGAACCAGGGTCAATCAATGCAATCACATTAGTATCAAAGAGAGTGAAAGTACCGGTAATAACATCTGGCGAGGAAGCATCCTCTCGTGCACGTATGGAATAAGCTCTAGCAGGAGCACGAGCCTCAGATCTGGTTGTAGCGTCTCTAGATCCTCTCTGACCACCACTAGGATGTCCCGTATTTCTAAATGGTCTACCTCGAGCAGTAGTAGCTCCTGGTTTCCCACTCTGATTTACATTTTGTTCAGACAGTCTCGGGCAATCCTTGATAAAGTGGTCAGCTGATCCGCACTTATAACAGGAGTGGTCATGGAATCTACAACTTCCCGAATGCCATTTACCACAATACTAGCACTCTGTTCTGTCTCGACGATCATTTCCAACACTGGCAACCGAAGTGACTCGTGTACTCACAGGGGGTCGATCACGATCTCGTCTAGAAAAGCCCGAAGTGTCTCTAGATCGGCCTAAATCATCTCTAAATTTCTTCGATGACTGTTGAAAGGGCTTTCCCGAAGATCTCTTACGAAACTCTTTTGCTCCCATATTAGCTTTCCTTTTCTCTTTACTGAGCTCTTCGGCTTTGCGAGCTCGCTCGACAAGTACCACAAATTCTCTAATTTCTAAAATGCCAACATACAGCTTTATATCATCGTTCAGTCCATCTTCGAAACGTTTACACATCACAGCTTCTGAAGAAATGCATTCTCTTACGTACCGGCTAAGCCTTACAAACTTTCGTTCGTAATCAGTAATCGACATGGAACCTTGTTTAAGTTCAAGAAATTCTTTTCGTTTTTGATCAATGAATCTCTGGCTAATATACTTTTTCCGAAACTCAGTTTGGAAAAACTCCCAAGTTACTTGCTCTCTGGGCACAACAGAAATCAACGTATTCCACCAATAGTAGGCAGAATCACGTAACAAGGAGATCGTACACTTTAGGCATTCATCGGGTGTGCAAGATAGTTCATCAAGTACCCGAATAGTGTTGTCCAACCAAAATTCAGCTTGCTCGGCATCGTCGTTGTCTGTAGCTTTAAATTTAGTAGCCCCGTGTTTTCAGATTCTATCAACTGGGGGCTTATTTAATCTTATCTGGTCAGTTACCGGAGGTATCGTAGGTGCAGGGGTTGTATTAGTCGGGAATGGGGTTGTGGAACAGCCGTATTAGTTCGAATGTATTGGATGAACCAATCATTCATCACGCTATAAAAAGCCTGTCTAGCTTCATCATTCTGATTACTAGCAATAGGTTGAGAGTCCACCAGCGCAGTCCCTTGTGCGGGAGCAGGCGCTACACTCTAAAGATCATCAGCTACCGCTCGTTTGGGATCGAGATCCATTACTATAAATAAACACATTTTTAACTGTCAGAAATCTCTACACTATCAAATAAACACATATCGGCATGTATAGCTAGACCCGTACGTATTACGGTAGTCCTAGAATCGACTAAACCGTAGCCCTGATACCAATAAAATTGTAACACCCCATACCCGAGACTGTTGCCAGAGTCGGACACGAGGTGTTAACGGACTTAATTCATTTATTTATACAGCTCATTTTAAAATTTCCAGACAAGCTGGCTAACTGCGTCACTGTCACCTTAAAAATCATATCTCGAGCTCCAAAACTCGAAAACTAATTCTGTAAATTTTCCCTGGAACTAGACTCATATATCCATCTACAAATTGTTTTCTAGAGTTTTTGGTTGGGCCAATTAGTACAGTTTATTGTTAAAGTCTCCCCTGTTTCAGGGTTTGACTACTCTGACCTTCATGCATTACGATTTAGATATCTCCCTGTACAGGGCTTCAATACATATGCCGTTTGTTTCTAATGAAACTAGGCTCAAAAAGGAATCCTTAAATATAAAGCATGACTTCTAATTATCTCTGGTTAATTTATGGTAATTTTCCAAAGTCAAAACAGGGGATCCAGTAATCGCTCTGGCCCTGTTTCACGAAAACTTAAACATCTTGTAAATTAAGGCTCATATGGTCGTTTCGCTTCTTCCATATGAAAATAGACTCATCAAGGTTCGATTACATAATTTATTCATTATTTATTTATGTTTATACTATTTTTAGTGATTTTTAAAACTTACAACACTGTTGCTGTCAGCATCTATTTTAAGGCAAATTTCACCTATTTCATAGTTTCCATGATTCAATTAGCAAATTAACATACATTATTTCCAAGTATGTTCACGATTAGCCACGACGTATGTAGCACCAATAGAACCATGATTGGCCATTCCAATGGCTAATCATTACCGAACATTTCCATGTCACTTAATAACCATACCATAAGACCATGATGTTATACTTCAAAATATACGAGCCATTTTCGCATGGCTATACGAATATACATTACAAATGGGTACTCAATTAACAACAAGGGTCAGCCCTATACATGCCATTTTCAAATTGAACTAAAAGAGTACCAAAAGTGGTTTAGATAGTGTGGACGACTTCGACTTTGATAGTCCCGAGTCCGATAGCTGACGAACCAAAATCTATAAAACAGAGAATCAAAGAAACGGAATAAGCATTTAATGCTTAGTAAGTTTTGAGTAATGAAATTAGTTTTGACTAAAGTATAACATTCATATGGCTAAATGAATAACATCATATATGCACATTCTCATAATCATACTTACTTCACGCTACAATCAATATATTCATACACAAGGTATCAAACCTAACTAAAGGCCGAAAGTTCGTTAATCAATTGAACGCATACTATTTAAAACAAATCGACTTTTCTGATGTATATACGAAACATACCTTATCGTTTGGATTTTATGAACGTATTAATTGAAATTATTACAGCAAGATCGCTCACTTCCGAACCCAAGTATCTTCGAGATTTAGCCGGATATAACAACTCGCACAAATGCCTTCGGGTCTTAGCCCGGATATAGCAACTCGCACAAATGCTTTCGGGTCTTAGCCTGGATATAATAACTAGCATAAATGCCTTCGGGACATAGCCCAGATATAGCAACTCGCACGAATGCCTTCGGATCTTAGTCTTGTTATAATTCGAATAATCATGCACATATGTCCACAAATCATAACACATCTTTATTCCGTTTTCATTACTAGAACTCAGTCACAAGGCACTTATCTACCATTACCATTTTCGGGTCAATAGCCACATACAAAGAGCATGGTTTTGATTTGCTATATAACATGATCTCCATACGCATTCGGCTGCCCGTCATAAGTATAAATTAATTACCTCAATATATAATTCAAGTAGAATCATTATATCGCCGTTTATTTGATATGCTTATATGTCATGACCTAATCGAATCATAATCTAAGTTCAATTACTCGAAAACTTACCTCGGATGTTGTCGAATGATTTCAACGGTTATTCGATCACCTTTTCCTGTAGCCAAACGTACAACATCAATCTATGTATTCATTCATGTGGCCGAATATGCATGTCTATGTTGAGGCCGATTATATACTTAATACATTCTACAAATATGGTTACTTGTATTGACTAAATACCATTTTGTTTCAAGTTCAAAACTCGGCTAATACACATATATACACTAGTAATCAAATACTAACATTTGCACTTCACCTTAATAGCTAGCTTAGCAAACCTTAATTTAACATATAATTGTTCATAACACAATTAAAGCATCCTCTCCATTCCATTAATTCAAAACACATACATTACTCAATAATATTCAAAATCATATTCGGCCTTAGTACACACTTGTTAGCCGATTTTTCTCCATTTAGCAACTAATGCACATATGTGCTCATTTGTTAGACTCTACTTCACCTAACTACCATTTCTCATCCAAATAACATGAACAACAACCATATCTTGAACATTATCTCATGACCAATTACTCATGTTACCAACAAGATCCAAAATTTGGACATGGGCTAACTAAGGGACTTAGTAACTAGCTTAATACATTCAACAATTTCAAAAGCTACCATGAATTACATACCTTATTCAAGACTAGAAGGAGTGGCCGAATATTTGTTTCCCCTTCCCCTTTCTTCTTAGCATTTTCGGCCAAGGATGTTAAAAGATGAACACTTTTTCTTTTCTTTTCTTTGTTTTATTCACTTAATTAGTTTAACACCCTTTTTCTTTATTTTTTTTATAATTTATGCCATTAATATATTATTTTATTGTTATTACCCATCACATTTTGTCTATCCTCATTGTCATGGCCAACCACTACTATCAAAGTGGGGAAATTGACATGCAAGTCCACCCTTTTGATTACATGCACTAATAGATCCTTATAGATTAACCTATCACATTTCGAAAGTGTCACACATAAGTCCTATTAACTAAATTCACATGCAATTAACTAAATCGAAGCTTAAAACTTTCACACACTCATATTCACATATTTTAGACAATAAATATTATACTCAAATACTTCGGTGACTCAGTTTAGCGGTCCCGAAACCACTTTCTGACTAGGGTCAATTTAGGGCTGTCACATGTTTCACGTATCTATGTTACGTCGGTATCGTTCGGATCCTTCACATATAATTTCACCGACAGAAGTTGAATTACGACCAAATATGACTTATGAAGAAGAACCGATTAAGATTTTAGCTCGAGAAGTCAAATAACTAAGAAATAAAAGTGTTGCACTTGTGAAAGTGTTGTGGCAAAAGCATGGGGTAGAAGAGACTACATGGGAACCTGAAGAAACTATGAAAAACCAATACCAACACCTGTTTATTGGTATGATTTTCGAGGACGAAAATCCTTAAAAGGGGGGAGAGTTGTAATATCCTGAATTAGGGCTTAATCGGAATAGTGGTCTCGTGACCACAAATCTGAGATAGAAATAATTATTTTATAATTATTTTGATGAATATGATATGATTGCATGATTGTGTGAAAATTTCGTGATGAAATTCTATGCCTAAAGTGCTTAAATTGAAAGTAGGGATTAAATCGAATAAGTTGCAAAATTTGCATTCTAGAAGTTTTTAGTATGAAATTGCATTGAAATATTAATTAGGAGATCTTAAATAGCAATTTGACCAAATTTAAGTTCATGGACAAAATTAGGACATGGAAGGAATTTTTGGAAAGTTTAGTAGTAAGGGCATTTTGGTCATTTAGTTATTAAAATGAATTAAAAAGAAAATTAAAAGCCAATTTTTGTCCATCTTCTTCATTAGGCCGAAATTTCAAGGGTTCGCCATATTTAGGGTTTTTTTCAAGCTTCCAAGCTCTATAGTAAGTGATTCCAAGCCCCGTTTTTAATGTTCTTTACGTTTTTGGAATCCCAGTAGCTCGATTAAGCTTATGTTAGCAATAATTCAACCTAGGGTTTATATTTGGAAAAATACCCATAGGTGAAATTTGTGTATTTTGATGTTTTATGATAGAATATGGGGTTTTAAATTATGTTAGACAACTTGTGCTACTCGGTTTTGAGTGAAAACAAGTAAAAGGGCTTAATCGGCAAAAATACCTAATAGTCACAAGTATATGTTAGAGTAAGAATTTGATGTTGCCATAGAAGGGAAAAATGATCAGCATGTTATAAAACATAATAATAAGGAATAAAGTTTAATTCCCGAGCCTAAGGGCAAAAGTGTAATTATGCAAAAGTTTAGGGGCAAAAGTGTAATTTTTCCAAAGTTAGTATTAAATGTTTTTTTGATGAATGTATGTATTAAATAAGATTAATTTGGCATTATAGATTAAGAGAAACGAGATTCAAGTCGCGATCGAGGAAAAGAAAAGATTGTGGACTAAATTACAAAATCTTTATATTTTGGTACCAAGGTAAGTTCATGTGTAAATAATGTAGCATAATTGTTATTTTTAAGTTATTGATGTTAATTATATGATATGCTGATTTTTATTATGAAATATATGCTTTGTGGTTATTTTCGAATAAAATACAAATTATGTGTATTAATTGTTAAATATAAAGTACTACCGAGTATTGGTTTTGGTATTTTACGGAAGATGGCAAGGATATGTGTTCGAGGAAAATCCCGTTTGAACCTTAGGAATAGATTAGGATACAAGTGACATGTCACTAGGATGGTTGAGCATCCGAACTCGTTGAGTTGAGTCCGAGTTCACTTATGGATGCGAATGTCCGAACTCGTTGAGTTGAGTCCGAGTTCGTGAAATGTAACTAAGCATCCGAACTCGTTGAGTTGAGTCTGAGTTCACTTATGGATGCGAAAGCCCGAGCTCGTTGAGTTGAGTCCGAGTTCACTTAGGGGCGGGTTACATGATTTATTGATTACATATGAGTCACTTATGTGCAAATTATCCGTGTATCCGAGTTATATTCCGATGTGTTCAACGGGTGAAATTTCTAGTGAAATGGAAGAACGCTTAAGATGCAAGCGACGTTTTGGTAAGTGTTGTGAAATAGACACTTTGGACAGGTATGTTCTTAACCCTCGGGTTGAAAATAGATACAACAGCGATAAGGTGGTAAGATGATGAATGATGTTTAGAAATGTGATATATGTTTTGGTGATACCATGCTAAAGTTGTTTGGTATATTTGTATTGTTATGTTACTTGTTATTTACATATGAACTTACTAAGCATTTATGCTTACTCCCTCTTCTTTATTTAGTGTAGTTTTGAACAAGCCAGCTCGGGAATCGGGACGGTTCGAAGGTTCGATCACACTATCTAAAGGACTTTCATCTGGGTAAATGGCTTGTAAAACTTAAGTATGGCATGTATAGCAATATACTTATTTTGTGTAAATAATTTTATGATATGGCCTTGATTGGTTGAGAAAATGTTTGATATTGATAAGTCATGGTGATGGTTAAATTTAGATCATGTTTGATATCATGGAAGTTTAATAGGTTACTAGTTCATAACAACTCATGAAAAGATGAAATTTGCCTTAAAACAGAATATTGCTACAGCAATGACATGAATTTGAAAAATCACTAAAAATAGTATAATGGAAATAAATGATGAGTAAGTTATGAAATTGAAGCTTAATGAGTCTATTTTCATATGGATAAAAAAAATAGGCATATAAACTATACGTTATGAGATATTTGAAACCTTGTGAAACAGAGCCAGAGTGATTTCTGGATCCTCTATTCTGAATTTAAAAATTCATAATAAATTGTAAAAACATAATTAGAAGTAATTATTTATATGTACAGATTCCTTATTGAGTCTAGTTTTAAGAGAAGCAAACTTCGTAGTCATTGAAATTCTGTATAGAGAGAGATCTGATTCGAAATACACAGATGTCAGAGCAGTCAAACCCTGAAATAGGGGAGACTTTAACTAATAAAATGTACTAATTGGCCCAACCAAAAATTCTAGAAAAAAATTAGTAAATATATATATGAGTCTAAATTTAGGGAAAATTTATGGATCTTGATTTTGAGTTTCATAACTCGAGATATTATTTTTCTTGTAACTATGACGCGGGTAGCTAGAAAGCTATGAATGTAGAAACAAATGATTTGAAGTTCTTAATTTGATAAATGATGTTCGGTAACCCCTCAAGCTCGACTCTGGTGACGGTTTCGGGTGTGGCAGCGTTACAGATCTAGCATAATTAAGTAGAGTTGATTGCACCCCTAGACATAGGGTGACATATATCTGCCGGATTAGGGTCAACTAAATAAGGGAATCCATAGATCGAGTGAATGCAACACTAGGGGTTTTAATTAGAAAGAGATTTCAATTAATCAACCTAGGGTTAGACGTTGTTAGTCTCGAGAGAGATAATAATATAACAAGGATTTTTACGAATCGAGTCAAGTGAATAAATCGTCTGGTTTAGAGTCAAGTGACAAGTGAAGTCTAGGTGGATTTTTCCTTGGGTATTGTTCAAATCAATCAGTTTTCCAAAAAGTATTTCCCCAATTTTCTTCCTGTGCATTCTTAGTTTAGTTAATTAGTTTAGATAAAGTAAATCACCTTATTTTTAGGCTACATAATAAAAAGAAAGTTAATACTAGTACTTTTAATTCTTGTGGGTTCGACATTCCAATCTTGCTATAAACTATACTACTGTTCTATAGGTGCGCTTGCCTTCATCGTGATAATAGTTAGTTTTCAAGTATGACCAATCATGAATATAAAACTTATCATGCATACATAATTGATGCACCTATCGAATACATTACTGACCAATCTATCATCAAGGCCCCCACACATCAGAGTCTCCCCCGCAATTGGACAATCCTTTAAATCGTGAATGAGTGTTCCTTTATCAACCACACAACGCTGGTAAGCCAGATTCATTAAAGGTCGAATGAATTCAATTTTTGAATTTGTATGCAATATTTCATGACCCACTCTCCAAGCAAAAATTTGAATCTTTGGAATGATTTTGAACTGGTAGATCATTTTCCAGAGCAACCGGTGAGATCCCATGCCCATCTTTTTGAGAATAGGCCAGGAGTACGCGGATTTAGTAGTATAAGTACCATGATGATTGTGAAACCAAATAAGCACATCATTTGGATAGTGAGAAAAGATGGGGATATTACAAATTTGGTCCCTTAATGTTTCTTCATAAGTATCATTCACCCTATTCCTGTCCCAGCATTTACTATCCGGCACCCACAACTCATCAACTTTCTTATCGTTCACTTGCTCTCTATTGCATATAAAAGCATCCCCGCTAAGACCTTCAAAGCCCCACTTATCTTTATGAATATCCACACTTTTTCCATTTCCCAGTAGCCACCCAAAGCCTTGTCTTAAACTTCGAAAAAGTGTGGCAATACTACTCCAAGTAACAAAGGTTTATCAACATGTTTTGGGCTAAAAAGATAACCATCAGGGAAGTATTTTGAGCTGAGAACGCGATAGCAAATCTTATCCTTATTAGTGAGAAGCCTCCAAACTTGTCTTCCAAGAAGAGCTAGGTTGAAAAGATGCAAGTCTCTAAAATTGAGACCCTCATGCCCTTAGGAATACAAATATTGTCCCATGCCATCATAGCCCAACCTCGATCCTTATTTTTATACGCCCACCACATTCTATGTATCCTTGAGTTCATGTTTTCAATAATACCTTTAGGAGCAAGAAAAATAGACAGGGCATAAGTTGGTAAGGCTTGAAGAATAGATTTAACAAAAACACCTCTGCCTCCGTATGAAATGAGACGTTTTGACCAACTATTAATTTTAGAGGAAAGACAATTAAAAATGTCCTTAAAAGGTGAAGATTTCCTCTTCCCAATATGCAAAGGTAAGCCGAGATAATTATCTAACTTCTCAACCACTTTCAAACGGAGTGTAATAGCCCGTGTTTTAATTTTATCGATTGGATGGCTAATTGACAAAAGGACGAAATCGTGTAAAATGCAAAAGTTGCATTCTAATTGTTTAAGTGCTTATTTGCTATGAATAATTAAATGTGAAGTCCTTATGTTGTGAATAGACCATGGATAGTGGGAATTGACATGAATAGCCATCCATTATATGTTTTATTAATGTTTAAATGAAGGTTAATTAAGTAATTTGTGATTTAAGTTTAATTAAATTAAAACAAAACAAAATGGTAGCCATGTATCATCTTTTTGCACCAAATTTTGAAGAAAAAGAAAGCTATCTTCAAGCTTTAGGGTTTGACACCTTTAATTCTTAATTAAGGTATGAATTTTGTTCGATTTTTGATGATTTTATGTTTCTATGATCGTTGCATCGAGTAGTAGCTAGCCCGTGCCCTAACTTTTGAGTTTGTTGATGATTTTGTGAAGTGCCATTGATAAATGTTTAAGCTTTTATATGTTTGATGATGAACAATGGATATTTGTTGATAGTTATACAAGTTTTGTTAAGTGATCTTGAGTAAAAATGCCTATTAGGGATTTAATGTTGAAAAGTTTAAATTGAGGGTTTGAAATGTGAAATAAATGAAAGTATTGGGCTGCTAGGGACCTATATGAAATTCAGCTAGGCTTGGGTTTAATAAAATTTCATGAATTTTTGTGTATTTATGAAATAGGGATTAAATTGTAAAAATGTGAAACTTTAGAGGCTAAAGTGTAAAATTGCCCAAATAGGTGTTTGTGGACTGAATTGAATGATTTGATGAATAAATGAGTTAATTTTGAATGTATATAGATTATGAAAGAAATAAATCAGATTTAGATTGGGGAAAACCAAAGGTTATCAAATAGTAGATCCAGTCCGTTTATCCTAAATACAAGGTAAGTTCATATGCAAATATGTGACACCCCTAATTTGACCCTAGTCGGAAAGTGGTTTCGGGACCACAAAACCGAGTCACAAAAATAATTAATTGTTATATTTTATGCTTATTATTTATGAATAAGTATGTGTGAAAATTTCATGCTTTAAATTTTTTCATTTGGATGTGAAATAAATAAAAAGGGGCTTATGTGAAAAATCTTGAAAATGTCATAGGTTAATTGGAAGTGGCTAAAAATTGCATGGTTTGAAGCATGAGGGACTTGCATGTCAAACATTCCTTTTTCTTGGTAGTGGACGGCAAGGATGGGCATGAATGACACATTTTGGCATTTTGTGCTTTGTATGTTAGTAAATAATGTTAATAATATATTTGTTTATATTAAAGAAAGTGGTTTCATAAAATAGAAATAATAAAAGTTAATGAAATAAATGAATAAAACATGTTTGAGGTGAAAATAACAAGGCCATTTCTTCTTCTTCTTGCCGTGAGTTGAGAAACAAAATAGAAACCTTTGAGCTTAGGGCATTCGGCAAAAGAAGACTTCAAATAAGGTAAGGTTCATGTTATTTTCTTTGAAAAGTTGTGAATTTTGGTTGGTTTTGAAGCTTGCAACAAGACCCATGTGAAAATTTTTGTGTTCATGAAGCATGTAGCAATCGGTCATGAGCTTAATGGGGCATATTTTGTATGTTTGATGATTTTGGGAGGATAATTGATTCTAGTTGAGTATGAATAAACTAAATGTGCTTGATGGCTCAAATGAGTTATGAAAGTTTTTATAAATGTATGAAAGTCTTCATGCTATGAAAAATTCGGTTGAAATATGGAGAATGAGAGTTGTCATTTAGGTTAAGACCAAAGGAATGATCAATAGGCATTAAAGGGTTAAATGTGTGAATTTAAGGTATAAGAACCTATAGGTATTTACATGGGTAATGTTAAAAATTAATGTGGTATGTTCGGCTAAATGGGTGATAATGGTTTATAATGTTGAATTGAATTATGATTATGTACATTAGAATTAGATATAACAAAAAAAACTATGTGAATTTGGATGCAATATTACATTCGGCCTAGAGGCATTAGATGAACATTTGTGGAAATCTCAAAGTCTTGAATAATGGTGATTGTAAGATGATGTAAAAATCATTGAATTATATGCATAAGTAGTTAGCAAAGTGATTAAGCTACCGAATTTAATTATTAAATGAGTTCTAAGCTTGCTGAATTTTGAGATGTGATTGGGAGTAAATTTGACATGAGCATATTTTGTTAATGATATATTGATAAATGTGGAGTTATGATACCATGATATGAACTTAATTATCAAATTGCCGAATGCGTTTATAATTAAGTAAGGTTAATAATAGGGCAATGAGTGGCTAGTAGAATCCAGTAGTCTTCTTGTTATATTCGGCCATGAGTTTGTATAATTGGTTTGTAATAGATTAAATTTGTTTATTCAAGCTCAAGAGCTTAGGGAGTCTAATTCGGAAAAGAGAAAAAAGCTACCTAACCGAATAGTCGATCTGTAATCGTTCGGCAATTTCCGAGGTAAGTTCTTAAGTATTTGAGTTTGATTCCTTTGTAAGTTTTAAGTGATTAAACGTTGAGTAAATTCAATTATAATAGGACATGATGAGTTCATTTAATAAGATATGACGTGGCCATGATATGTTCTAAGCTCAAATGGTAAGTTCTTAAGTGTTTGAGCTTGGGAATTTAAGGGTAATTTGAAATAGTCTGCTTAGGACAGCAGCAGTAACGTGATTTTAGAAAATCACTATAAATTGTTGGCGTGGAATTATAGGCTGAATAAAATATGTAATCAAAGCTTAGTTAGTCTAGTTTCTTATAAAAGAGACCTTGTGAGTAAAGAAATTTCCTATAAAGAGATAATTAAAGTTGTGTGAGACGGTGTCAGAATGACTCCGAAATCCCCTGTTCTGTGTTTAGAAAATCATTATAAATTGTACAAAAATGGTTATAAGATAAAATTTATATGCTTAGACTCCTTAATGAGTCTAGTTTCAAATGAAATCAAATACAACACATTTTGAATTCTGTAAAATGAGAAATTTGATTCGTAGTGAAGAGTGGTCAGATTAGTCAAACAATGAAACAGGGGAAACTTTAAGAAAAATCTGGTATTGATTGGCCAAACCTAAAATTCTGGAAATTTTATGGATGGAAGATATACGAGTCTATATTCAGGAAAAATTAACGGAAAGTGATTTGGAGTTTTGTAACTCTAGTTATAAATAATTTAGTGACTATTGCTCAGGAAAAACAGCTTGTGCTGAATTTGAGATTGTGTTGTAAACCTTGATAAACTTGTTTTAGTTGCTCATAAGCTATTGATTAAACCCATACGTGAATTCTAAATTGTGATATTGGAAAATGATAGATGTAGATTCAGCCAAGACAGTGCGTATACGTGAAAGTATATGTGGTATGTGAAGTATATTTGGATAATTGTGATGTGAATACATGAAAATCTATATTTTGATTTAGGATTCTATGTGATGGATGTGAACATGCATATATGTGATAAGGCCTAATGGCCGATGTGATGAATGTGAAAGTGTATATATGTGATAAGGCCTAATGGCCGATGTGATGAATGTGAAAGTGTATATATGTGATAAGGCCTAATGGCCGATGTGATGAATGTGAAAGTGTATATATATGTGATAAGGCCTAATGGCCGATGTGATGAATGTGAAAGTGTATATATATGTGATAAGGCCTAATGGCCGATGTGATGAATGTGAAAGTGTATATATGTGATAAGGCCTAATGGCCGATGTGATGAATGTGAAAGTGTATATATATGTGATAAGGCCTAATGGCCGATGTGATGAATGTGAAAGTGTATATATGTGATAAGGCCTAATGGACGATGTGATGAATGTGAAAGTGTATATATGTGATAAGGCCTAATGGCCGATGTGATGAAAGTGAAAGTGTATATATGTGATAAGGCCTAATGGCCGATGTGATGAATGTGAAAGTGTATACATGTGATAAGGCCTAATGGCCGATGTGATGAATGTGAAAGTGTATATATGTGACAGGGCCGAGTGGCCAACGTGATAGATGTGAAAGTGTATAAATGTGATAAGTCCCGAAGGGCATTTGTGTCAGTACTATATCTGGGTTAAAACCCCGCAGGCTTTATGCGAGAATATTATCACTGATTAATGTCCGTAAGCTTCGTGCTCGTACTATATCCGAGCTCTAAAGACCCGATGACTACGTGTGGGGATTTTGTCCGGGTAAGACCCGATAACTTCGTGTGGAGATTATGTCCGGGTAAGACTTCGTAATAAGAATTGCTTATAAATATACTCAATGCGAAAGGTTAAACAGGTATGTACTCCAAGTTTATATGTGAGCTTGATTTGCACTAAATCATAAGGTAGTTATGTGATGCATACGAGAGCAATCTATGAGACTATTCCTATGATTATGTGACATCGGATCAGTGTGAGAGGTTATGTGAAATCATACGATATATCTATGTCAGATGAGCTCACTTTTATGTGAAAGTTTATCTGCCTATTGTATATGATGAGATGTGCATATTCGGTAAAGGGATGGTATGCCCGAAGGAAGAGTGAAATAAAAATACGAACAACTATGTTATAATTTGATTGTTATCTGTTGACACTGCTTAAAACTTACTAAGCATTGTAATGCTTACTCCGTTTACTCTGTTTCCTCTGTTTTATAGATCTCATTGCGAAGCTACAGGCTCGGGGATTGTCAGCAACTAGTCACACTATCACTATCCACTGCTTGTTACTGTCATGTTTAGAACTATTTTATGGCATGTATAGAATAGACTAGTGGCGGAAGAATATTTTTGGTTAATGTATATAAGCCATGCGAAAATGGCATCTTTTGAATGTTTACTTAGTGAAGTTTAAATTTTATCTCTGGCTGTGCTTAGTACTTATTTAAATGAATGATCTTTATTTCAAGAAAAAGTTTAAAATTTTACTGTTCTGACATGAGTTACAAGTCCGGTAATGCCCCTTACCTATTCTGGCGACGGTTACGGGATAGGGGTGTTACAAAATATATGTCTTTAAATTGAATTATAAGTATTTATTTATCATTGAATTGTATTAAATATCGAATGATCGAATACAAACAAGTATCGACAGGGTTATGACATTCGATAGAACCATATGAACCTTAGGAATAGTATAGAATACAAATGTCATGACATTAGTTTACTGAGATGTGATTACATGTAAGACCATGTCTGGGACATTGACATCATTATATGGTTTCGTATAAGACCCTGTCTACGATAGTGGCATCGATATGTGATAACATCTAAGACCATATCTAGGATACGGCATTGTACGAGCCATATGTGATTTCTGAGTATCCTTAATGATTTCGAATGGTTCAATGGGCAAAGTTAAGATGAGAAAGAATGTGTAAATGAAATTAAATGACACAGGTACATATGAAATTCTTATGTGTATTGAAAGGAAAGGTAAGTGATGAGTTTAGGTGTGGTTGTGTATATTAAATGAGAAAGATGGATACTTATGTATGTGTTTTAGCCATGCTTGTATAATTGAATTGAAATATAATTGTTTCATATGGTGATTTTATTTGTATATGCCTTACTAAGCTTTTAAAGCTTACTTTGTGTGTTCTTTCCTTTTTTTATAGATAACTGAAGCTACCTCAGACTCGAGGATCGTCGGGAAACGTCATCACACTATCAACCACTTAGTTGGTACTCTTGGAGCTTTGTAAATATGGTATATGGTATATGGCATGTACAGGCTAGTGAGATGATGATGTGTTTTGAGAAATGATATTAGCCATGAGATTTGGCTCATAAATGATGTAAATGTTGGTGTGAATTTGGCCATTTGGGTTGGCTTAATTTATAAATTTTGTTAGTTATATGTGATGTATATATGGCCTTAAGTTTTGGCATGTTTGGTATGGTAATTATGATGGCTAAGTTGTAATTGTTTTGATTAATTACGAATGATATATCATGGTTGATTTGGTATGACACAGGGATGATGAATTGGTATATTTTGTGGCATGAATTAGTTGATAAAATGATGAGAAAAATGCATAGGGAAGGTAGTTGATGTAACACCCCTATAACCCGTATCCGTCGCCGGAGTGGGTTATGAAGAGTTACCAAACCGAAACACTACATTTGTACATTTACATAAGTTCATTAGCAACTATATGCATAGCCAAACAAAATCAAAGATCGAAATTTAGACTTATACTGACATTCAAAAGTTACCATATTCACATGGCTTATATACAACAACATCTCAAAATATCATCCACATAAGTCTAGTCTATACATGCCATACAAATTCCAAAACATAATAGTACCAAAACGATAGATAGTGTGACGAGTTGCTGACAATCCCCGAGCAAGTGGCTAGAGTCAACGATCTAAAAACAGAGAAACATAACAAATGGAGTAAGCTTCCATAAGCTTAGTAAGTTTTAAGAAATGCAAACAATTAAATTCAATTATAAATCGATCAATCAAATTCTCAAGTGACATTTCTTAAGTATATTCCCATTTGGCCGAATATATATACAAACATTTAATGTATATTTAGCATATTAACTTCACTTGAATCTGAATTCATATAACATAAGTAAATCAATTATTATCACATAACTTCACATTTCGGCCAAATGTATAAGGATCATATACATATAGTCTTAATACTTATTCACATATACATCATATTACATACTTGGGATTCAATCCCAATCAAGCTCATATAAGTACAAGATACATACCTGGCCAACTTAAGGTATTATACGATTTCAATTGTCGTTTTATCACGAAGTATCAAAATTTTAGATTTATATCAAATCACCGGCAATTAGCCTGCTAGGTTTAAAACCCGAATTCATCACCGGCACGAAGCCTGCTAGACTTTAAGTCTGAACTCATTCACCGGCATTACGCCTGCTAGGCTCGAAGCCCAATATTAACTCACCGACATTATAGCCTGCTAGGCTCGAAGGCCCGAATAGTACCGTACGATAATCAAATCAACAAGTTCCATATAACATAATCATATTAATTAGGTACTAGCATCATTTGAACATATATAATTATACATCTCAAACACTTTCCTTTCATCTCATTTTTACACTTAGCATTCGATAGCTTATGCATAACATTTCGCTCACATTCATTTCAAACTTATCATTCGATTATAAAAGAACATTGCATATTTATCAACATGTTATACTTGCCATTAGGCCATATAAGCATGATACAATACACCATCAGTTCATCTTTAACATTCGGCTAAATCCATACCTTACAAGGAATACCTAATTCACATAGTATATCAGATTATAATCAATTGTTATTTACGTTTGATTATTTAAAACTTACCTCGGATGTTGTCAAACCATTACAACGACTATTCATTACTTTCTCCTTTCCCCTATCCAACTTTGGTCCTCTAAGCTCTTGAGCTAAATCAAACAAATTTACTTCTCAATCAAACACATACATACGGCAACCATATACATTTCAAAAACCAATTCATTCGTATCATTTGTCCACTTAAGTCTATCACCATTTCATTTTCAAATTTATGTACTCTGTAAGTCACATTTGAACACATTCGGTACTATGCATCTTTCAAATATTTCTTTTAACATTAAACTCAACTTATAACCTTCTTCTAATTAAAAACATTAAACACCAACTAGTCATGCTTACATGCCATAGCCGAATATCATTTTAGACATTTGAGAAATCATTTCTCAATTCAACTTATAATTGTGCATATCTCATTCAAAACATCCACACCAATTTATTATACAATTAACCATAGCCGAATACTAAATCAAATAGATATTTGTTCACATTTCCATAACACATGTTTATCAACTAGTCCATATATTAGCTTTTAGCATATTTGGTCATTAGAGCGACCTATTTAACTTTCAAGCATTCATTTCTAATTTTTAATTAAACAATGCCAAATGCCATTAACTACTAATGCCATACACATATATGCATAAAATTCATCCATACATAACCTATAGCTCATTCGGCCATTCATCACTCAAACCTATCAAAGCTTCATATCAAACTTCCTTGGCCGAATACACATATAAGCACATAATGCACATATATGCTCATTTGTCTAGCTCAACTTCACCTATCTACCATTACTCATAAAAAGAACATGAAAAAACAACCATTTCCTTCAATTCAATTCATGACCGAATGCTCACAACACAATAATTTTCAAAATTTAAACATGGGTTAACTAAGCAATGCTTTGACCATGCTAATTTCCCAAGAATGTTAAGAAAATACATGGAACATGCCTTTGAATCATGCTAAGTAAATGACCGAATGTGCTTGAGCTTTTTTCCTCTCTTTTTCTCTTAATTTCGGCTATGAAGAACAAAGATGAACAAGTTTTGTCCTTTTCCTCATTTTGTTATTTTATTTATCTTTATTTTATAATATAAAGCCATTAAATATTTTAATGCTAATTTAAAATGCATATATTCTTTATCATCATCATTATGGCTGGCCACTACAAATTAAAGTGGGAAATTTGACATGCAAATCCACCTATTTTAAACCATAAAATATTTGGCCACTACAAAATAACCTATCACATTTTCAAAAATTCTCACATTAGTCTTATTTAATAATTTCACATACAAATGACAAAATCAAAGCATGAAATTTTCACACATGCACTTTCACATATAATAAGCATAGAATATAACATTTAATTATTTTTTTGTGACTCGGTTTTGTGGTCCCGAAACCACTTTTCGACTAGGGTCAAATTAGGGCTGTCACAACTCTCCCCCTTTAGGGATTTTCGTCCCCAAAAATCTTACTAGCGAATAAATTAGGGTATCGTTCTTTCATGGAGTCTTCAAGATCCCAAGTAGCTTCTTCAACCCCGTGTTTGACCCACAACACTTTCACTAACAAAATTGACTTATTCCGCAATTCTTTCACCTCGTGAGGCAAAATACGAACCAGTTCCTCTTCATAATTCAAATTAGACCGAATTTCTATCTCTGATGGACTAATCACATGAGAAGGATCGGATCTGTACTGACGTAGCATCGAAACATGAAAAACATCATGAATCTTTTCAAATTCAGGTGGCAAAAGTAGTCTATAAGCAACCGGCCCAATCCGTTCTGTAATTTCGTATAGTCCGATAAATCTCGGACTCAATTTGCCTTTATAGCCAAATCTAAGTACCTTTTTCCACGGTGAAACTTTAAGAAACACTTTGTCTCCGACTTGATACTCTATATCTTTCCATTTCAAGTCCGCATACGATTTCTGAGGATCTGATGCTACTTTCAGACTTTCACGGATCACTTTTATTTTCTGTTCGGCCTCTTTAATCAAATCAACCCTGTAAATCTTATTCTCACTGAGTTCGGTCCAAAACAAAGGTGTACAAAATTTACAACCGTACAAAGCCTTGTAAGGTGCCATCTTGACGCTCGATTGAAAACTATTGTTATATGCGAATTCAACCAAAGGCAAGTATCGTTCCCATGAGGCACTAAATTCAAGGATGCAACATCTCAACATATCCTCGAGTATCTGAATAATCTGAGAAACATATAGTTTGGCTAACTTATCAAGTGAATAATCCGTACGTACGGGAATAAAATGAGCTGACTTTTTCAATCTATCAACAACAACCCAGATCGCATCTTTCTTGCTCGAAGATAATGGCAACCCAAATACAAAATCCATCGTGACTCGATCCCACTTCCACTCGGGTATCATGATCAGCTGAAGTAATCCCGAAGGTACTTGATGTTCTGCTTTCACTTGTTTACATATCAAACACTTCGAAACAAGGTCAGAAATGTCTCGTTTCATACCATGCCACCAATACTAACGTTTCAGATCATTATACATTTTCGTACTACCAGGGTGAACTGGCATCCGACTGCTATGAGCCTCGTTCAAAATCATCAGAATAAGCTCTAAATTTCTCGAAACACATAATCAATTTTTGAATCTCAAACAATCATTGCTATCAATCAAAAACTCTGAATTCTCTTTCGAAACATATAGTGCTCATTTTGCAACTAACTCATCATCAACTTTTTGAGCTTCACGGATTTGTTGCATCAATAATGGTTTTGCTTTTAACTCTGCCACTAACATATCGTCAGTGGACACAGACAGGTGCACATTCATTGCTCGTAAAACAAACAGTGATTTACGGCTTAAAGCATCAGCAACCACGTTAGCCTTTCCCGGATGGTAATCAATGACAAGCTCATAATCTTTCAGTAATTCTAGCCAATGTCTTTGTCTCAAATTCAAATCTATTTGAGTCATTAAATACTTGAGACTTTTGTGATCGGAATACACATGGCATTTTTCTCCGAACAAGTAGTGGTGCCAAATTTTCAAAGTGAAAACTATAGCAGCTAACTTGAGATCATGAGTCAGATAGTTTTTCTCCTGTGGCTTCAACTGTCTCGAAGCATACGCTACAACTCTACCCTCTTGCATCAACACGCAGCCCAAACCATTCAGAGACGTATCACTGTAGATCACAAATTCTTTACTGGATTCCAATTGAACTAACACTGGAGCTTCGGTCAAAAGGGTTTTCAAATGATCAAAACTTTTCTGGCACTTTTCTGACCATTCAAATTTAACATTTTTCTGTAGCAACTTAGTCATTGGTGTTGCTATCATCAAGAAGCCTTTCACAAACCGTCTGTAGTACCCAGCAAGTCCCAAAAAGCTTCAAACTTTCGAAACATTTCTCGGAGGTTTCCAATCGAGTATAGCTGAAATTTTACTCGGGTCAACTCGGATACCTGATGCGGATACAGCATGTAACTAACTTCAAGTGTTTGGCATGCTCGGTTTCATCTCGTGAATAGATCAAAATGTCATCTATAAACACAACTACAAATCGATCTAAATACTGTCTGAAAATCTGATTCATTAGATCCATAAAAACAACAGGAGCGTTAGTGAGCCCAAACGGCATCACTAGGAACTCATAATGTCTGTATCTCGTTCTGAAAGCAGTTTTAGGCACGTTAGAGTCTCTAACTCGCAACTGATAATATCCCGATCTCAAGTCTATCTTCGAAAATACTGAGGCTCCTTTTAGTTGATCAAACAAATCGTCGATTCGCGGCAACGAATATTTATTCTTTATCGTTACCTTATTAAGCTGACGATAATCAATGCACATTCTCATGGTTCTGTCTTTCTTTTTCACAAATAGCACTGGTGCACCCTAGGGAGAAAAACTCAGTCGAGCAAAACCTTTATCTGTCAACTCTTGCAACTGAGATATCAATTCTTTTAGTTCGGTTGGTGCCATACAATACGGAGCTATCGAAATAGGTGTAATCCCTGGTACTAGTTCAATACCAAACTCTACCTCTCGAACAGGTGGTAATCCAGGTAATTCCTCAGGGAACACATCCAGATATTCACAAACCACAGGCACAGTCTCAAGCTTCTTTTCTAATTCTTTACTATCTAGTACGTACGCAAGATATGCTTCACACATCGAGGATATCTGCCAGTAATCCATTCAAATCAGTAGACTCAACTCGAACTATCTCATTATTTAAACATCTCAAATCAATTGTCTTTCGCTTGCAATTCACTACTGCATCATGCATAGTTAACCAATCCATACCGAGAATGATATCAAACTCATCAAACGGTAATAGCATTAGATCAGCCGGAAAGCAAGAATCTCGGATCATCAAGGGACATTTCTTACACACTTTATCAACTAGCACATAACGGCCCAAAGGATTCGACACTCAAATCACAAACTCAGTAGAGAGGTAGAGTGTTACTGGATGCCAAAGTTTCACGCACATACGAATGAGTAGAATCGGGATCAATCAAAGCAATAACATCAGTATCAAAAAGAGTAAAAGTACCGATAATAACATCTGGTGAAGAAGCATCCTCGTGCACTTGTATAGCATAGGCTCTGGCAGGAGCACGAGCCTCAGAACGTACAGCAGTATCTTTGGTCCCTCTTTGATTTCCACTAGCATTACCCGTATGTCTAGGTGGTCTACCTCGTGTTGCAGTGTTACTAGGTCTCCCACTCGGATCAGTATTCTGTTTAGCTAATTTCGGACAGTCTCTGATAAAGTGATCAGTTGATCCACACTTGAAACAAGAGCAGTCATGAAATCTACAGCTTCCTAAATACCATTTACCACAATTCTTGCACTCAGATCTGTCCTGACGATCATTGCCAACACTGGCAACATAGGTGGCTCGCGTACTCACGGGGGGTCGATCACGGTCCTGTCTGGAAAAACCCGAAGTATTCTTAGATCGGCTTGAGTCATCTCTAAATTTCTTCAATGACTGATGAAAGGATTTTCCCGAAGATCTTTTACAGAACTCTCTAGCTGTAACACCCCTTACCCGTATCCAAGGCCGGAATAGAGTACGAGGCATTACCAGACTTAACAATACACATAGACGAAAACCGGGCCATAAAATTTCATTTAATTCAAAACTTTTCGAACACATGCATAATAAACAAAGCTAACTATATCATCACATCAAAACATAGGA
Source organism: Gossypium hirsutum (assembly GCF_007990345.1). NCBI lineage: Eukaryota > Viridiplantae > Streptophyta > Magnoliopsida > Malvales > Malvaceae > Gossypium > Gossypium hirsutum. The sequence goes on along the minus strand of NC_053425.1, from coordinate 52,426,500 downwards.
CATGGCACGATTAATTAAACTTATAAACCATAATGGATAAGGACCACATCTCATGATTTTATACGATAACTCAATGCAGACTGATACGTATGGTCAAAATCATAAAAATACATATCACAAACCAACTTCCTATACATGCCACTCACTTGATATTTCTAATATTTGAATTAATTTTCCCAAAAATGATAGTTTGATAGTGTGATTTTGCCTCCGACGAACTTCAACCCCGAGCCGACCTGCCAATACAAAAGAAATAGAGAGGATGGGTAAGTTTTATGCTTAGTAAGTTCATATGAAAATAATAAGCAATTACTACCATTAGTTTCAAGCTAAAACACTATAATTGTACAATTACACATATTCAGGACAGGCTATTTTCTAGAGTCCTGGTGTTAAAAAATTCATATCAGAAGTTACAAAACTTGAAATCCAATTCCGTAAATTTTCTATGAAACTAGACTCATATGCCTACTTACTAATTGTTTTCTATAATTTTTGGTTAGGCCATTTAGTACAGTTTATTAGTTAAAGTCTCCCCTGTTTCAGGGTATGACTACTCTGACCCCTATGCACTACGAACTAAATTTCTCCCTATACAGAATTCCAACGACCATACCGTTTGTTTCCTTAAAATTAGATTCAATAAGGAATCCATGAATGTAAGGTATGACTCTCAATAATTTTTTTACAATTTATGGTGAATTTATAGAGTCAGAACAGGGGATCTCGAATTTGTTCAGACCCTATTTCCCAAGAATTAAAATATCACACAATATAGAATTCTTTTGCTTCCCTTGTTTCTTTCATATGAAAATAGACTCATTAAGATTTATTTTCATATATCATTTGCATTTTTATTCAACTTCCACAATTTTTAGTGAATTTTCAAAGTCATGCAACTGTTGCTGTCCAACACTGTTTTACCACTAAAATTCATTCTTACATAATTCCACTTAATCCATTTTCTCTTATCGAAATTCACTCAATTATCGAGCACATTGCTCATAATTTTTCATAAACATATACCTACACTTATTCATCATAAAATCATGTTCAATTGTATTTTTACTTAATCGATTTTCCCGTTGAACTCTTCGGAATAATAACTGATACTCAATTGCCTACACATATTTTCACACTTGTAGCCAAAGCTATCTGGTACACATAGTAGCCTGCACATAGTACTACACATGCGACCAATTATCCGGTACACGTAGTAGCTTGCACTTAGTACTACACATGTGACCAATTATCCAGTACATGTAGTACCCTGCACTTAGTACTACACACGTGATCATAGTTTTTGGGTACGTATAGTAGCCTGCACTTAGTACTACACACGCTACCTCACAATAGATCATTCGTATCGTTTTTATTCCGAAGGTTCAATCGGAAAATTCCACACTTTTCAACATTTTACTAAATTTTTCGTAATCAATTTAAATTCATAATTTACATCAAATAACCATTTGATAGGTAGCCACATTTCATATGATATCAAAATATAATAACATAAAAAGAATCGATAGATTATTTATGTACGAATTTACTCAAAGTGTCGATCTCACTATCCATAGTACCAATTGTCCATTCATAGTATAATAAGACACAACTCAAATATCAAATCAGCTTTTAAGAATTTACATAACATATATCACATATTTCATATATCACTTGTCATGTATCATTATTTTATTGCATTTCATGTAACATTCTTTCATGTCATATTTCCACATCATAAACACCATTCCATCAACTTTTCCAATATATTAAATCATAAAATATATGCAATAATAGTAAGAAATATAATTCAAACATAACATTGCATTATTATTATCATACGAACTTACCTCGATCCAGAAACAACAATTTACCATTTTATTCCATAACCTTGTATTTTCCTGATTTAAGCCTGAATCTCGATTTCCTTCATCTATAATATCACATTTAGCCTAATAATTAGTCACACTATTCATACGGGTCCAAAAATCATATTTTTAAAAATTTTCATTTTGACCCCAAAACTTTTGCATATTTGCACTTTTTCCCCAAGGTTCGGAAATTAAATTTCATCCTATTTTCTTATGTTTTATGACATGCTGATCATTTTTTCCTTCTATGGCAACATCAAATTCTCACTCTAACATGTATTTATGACTATTAGGTATTTTTACCGATTAAGCCCTTTTGCTCGTTTTCACTTAAAACCGAGTAGCACAAATTGTCTAACATAATTTAAAACCTCATATTCTATCATAAAACACCAAAATACACAAACTTCACCTATGGGTATTTTTCCAAATATGAACCCTAGGTTGAATTATTGCTAGCATAAGCTAAATTAAGTTACCGGGACTCCAAAAACGTAAAAATCATTAAAAACGAGGCTAGAACGGACTTACAATCGAGATTGGAAGCTTGGAAACCCTAGCCATGGAGTCTCCCTTGGTATACACGTCCATGGTGAAGAAGATGAGCAAAATTGGCTTTTAATTTTGTATTTTAATTCATTTTACCCCTAAATGACCAAAATGCCCTTACTACTAAACTTTGAAATTGGTAAAATTCTATTTAAGACCTCCAAATTAATATTTCAAAGCAATTTCATACTAGAAACTTCTAGAATACAAGTTTTGCAACTTATTCAATTTAGTCCCTAACTTCAAATTAAGCACTTTCTGCATAGAATTTCTTCACGAAATTTTCACACAATCATGCAATCATATCATAGACCTCAAAATTATCATAAAATAATTATTTTTATCTCGAATTTGTGGTCACAAAACCACTATTCTGATTAGGCCCTAATTCGGGATATTACACTAGCTCCATCATCAGCTTTTCTTTTCTCTTTACCGAGCTCTTCGGCTTTACAAGCTCGTTCAACAAGCACTACAAACTCTTTGATTTCCAAAATACCCATCAACAGTTTGATGTCTTCATTCAACCCATCCTCGAAGCGTTTACACATGATAGCCTCAGACGAAACACATTTCTGAGCATATCTACTAAGTCTGACAAACTTTCGCTCGTAATCGGTAACTGTCATAGAGCCCTATTTGAGCTCAAAAAATTCCTTCCGTTTCTGATCGATGAATCTTTGACTGATATATTTCTTGCGGAACTTGGTTTGAAAGAATTCTCAAGTAACCCATTCTGTCGGCACAACTGAAATCAAGGTATTCCACCAATAGTAGGCAGAATCACGTAACAAAGATATAGCACATTTTAAGCACTCATCGGGTGTGCACGATAATTCATCAAACACGAGAATGGTATTATCGAGCCAAAGCTCAGCCTGCTCGGCATCATCACTGTCAGTAGCCTTGAACTCAGTAGCCCCGTACTTTCGAATCCTATCAACCGGGGGCTTGCTCAACCTTAACGAGTCAACTACAGGAGGTACCACAGGTGCAGGAGTTGTATTAGTCGGGGGTGGGGGATGTGAAACAGTTGGATTAGTTCAAACATATTGGGTAAAACCAATCGTTCATCATAGCATAAAAGGCTTGCTTAGCTTCATCATTCTAATTACTAGCATTTGGTTGAGAGTCTAATGGCGCTGTCCCATGCGCGAGAGCAGGCGCTACGCTCTCTACATCATCAGATACCGCTCGACCAGGATCAAAATTCATTACTATACGAAAAACACATTTCAACTTTTAGAAATCATCGCACTATCATATTAACACTTCATGGCATGTATAGCTAGACTCACACTCGCTATGTTAATCCTAGAATCAACTAAATCATAGCTCTGACACCAATAAAAATGTAACACCCCTATAACCCGTATCCGTCACCGGAGTGGCTTATGAAGAGTTACCAAACCAAAACACTACATTTGTACATTCACATTTACATAAGTTCATTAGCAATTATATGCATAGCCAAAAGAAATCAAAGATCGAAATTTAGACTTATACCGACATTCAAAAGTTACCATATTCATATGGCTTATATCCAACAACATCTCAAAATATCATCCACATAAATCTAGTCTATACATTCCATACAAATTTCAAAACATAATAGTAACAAAACGATAGATACTGTGACGAGTTGCTGACGATCCCCGAGCAAGTGGCTAGAGTCAGCGATCTAAAAACAGAGAAACATAACAAACGGAGTAAGCTTCCATAAGCTTAGTAAGTTTTAAGCAATGCAAACAATTAAATTCAATTATAAATCAATCAATCAAATTCTCAAGTGACATTTCTTAGGTATATTTCCATTTGGTCGAATATATAAAAACATTTAATGTATATTTAGCATATTAACTTCACTTGAATCTGAATTCATATAACATAAGTAAATATCAATTATTTTCACATAACTTCACATTTTGGCTGAATGTATCAGGATCATATACATATAGTCTTAATACTCATTCACATATACATCATATTACATACTTAGGATTCAATCCCAATCAAGCTCATATAAGTACAAGATACGTACCTGGCCTACTTAAGGTATTATACGATTTCAATTGTCGTTTTATCATAAAGTCTCAAAATTTTATATTTATATCAAATCAACGGCAATTAGCCTGCTAGGTTTAAAACCCAAATTCATCACCGGCACGAAGCCTGGTAGACTTTAAGTCTGAACTCATTCACCGGCATTAGGCCTGCTAGGCTCGAAGCCCAATATTAACTCACCGGCATTATAGCCTGCTAGGCTCGAAGCCCGATATTAACTCATCAGCATTATAGCCTGCTAGGCTCGAAGGCCCGAATAGTACAGTACGATAATCAAATCAGCAAGTTCTATATAACATAATCATATCAATTATGTACTAGCATCATTTGAACATATATAATTATACATCTCAAACACTTTTCTTTTATCTCATTTTCACACTTAGCATTCGATAGCTTATGAATAACATTTCGCTCACATTCATTTCAAACTTATCATTCGATTATAAAAAGCACATTATATATTTATCAACATGTTATACTTGCCATTAGGCCATATAAGCATGATACAATACACCATCATTTCATCTTTAACATTCGGCTAAATCCATACCTTACAAGGAATACCTAATTCACATAATATATGAGATTATAATCAATTGTTATTTACGTTTGATTACTTAAAACTTACCTCGGATGTTGTCGAAAGATTACAATGGCTATTCGATTACTTTCTCCTTTCCCCTATCCAACTTTGGTCCTCTAAGCTCTTGAGCTAAATCAAAAAAATTTACTTCTCAATCAAACACATACATACGGCAACCATATACATTTTAAAAACCAATTCATTCGTATCATTTGTTCACTTAAGTCTATCACCATTTCATTTTCAAATTTATGTACTTTGTAAGTCACATTCGAACACATTCGGTACTATGCATCTTTTCAAATATTTCTTTTAACATTAAACTCAACTTATAACCTTCTTCTAATTAAAAACATTAAACACCAACTAGTCATGCTTACATGCCATAGCCGAATATCATTTTAGACATTTGAGAAATCATTTCTCAACTCAACTTATAATTGTGCATATCTCATTCAAAACATCCACACCAATTTATTATACAATTAACCATAGCCGAATACTAAATCAAATAGATATTTGTTCACATTTCCATAACACATATTTATCAACTAGCCCATATATTAGCTTTTAGCATATTTGGTCATTAGAGCGACCTATTTAACTTTCAAGCATTCATTTCTAATTTTTAGTTAAACAATGTCAAATGTCATTAACTACTAATGCAACAGACACATATGCATAAAATTCATCCATACATAACCTATAGCTCATTCGACCATTCATCACTCAAACCTATCAAAGCTTCATATCAAACTTCCTTGGCCAAATACACATATAAGCACATAATGCACATATATGCTCATTTGTCTAGCTCAACTTCATGTATCTACCATTACTCATAAAAAGAACATGAAACAACAACCATTTCCTTCAATTCAATTCATGACTAAATGCTCACAACATAATAATTTTCAAAATTTAAACATGGGTTAACTAAGCAATGCTTTGACCATGCTAATTTCACAAGAATGTCAAGAAAATACATGGAACATACCTTTGAATCATGCTAAGTAAATGACCGAATGTGCTTGAGCTTTTTTCCTCTCTTTTTCTCTTAATTTCGGCTATGAAGAACAAAGATGAACAAGTTTTGTCCTTTTCCTCATTTTATTATTTTATTTATCTTTATTTTATAATATAAAGCCATTAAATATTTTAATTCTAATTTAAAATGCATATATTCTTTATCATCATCATCATTATGGCCGGCCACTACAAATTAAAGTGGGAAATTTGACATGCAAATCCACCTATTTTAAACCATAAAATATTTGGCCACTACAAATTAACCTATCAAATTTTCAAAATTTCTCACATAAGTCTTATTTAATAATTTCACATACAAATGACAAAATCAAAGCATGAAATTTTCACACACGCACTTTCACATATAAGCTTAGAATATAACATTTAATTATTTTTTTGTGACTCATTTTTGTGGTCCCGAAACAACTTTTCGACTAGGGTCAAATTAGGGTTGTCACGGGTGGAATTATTGGTAATGACATATTGTATTGGCATGTTTTGGGTTGCATATAAGTATGTTGAAATGGTATGAAATGTTGTGGTTTAGGTATGCTTGTTGTGGATGAGAAATGTGGCTTAAACCAAGCCTAATTTCGCTCCACACGGTGGAGCACACTAGCGTGTGTCTCGACTATGTTCCTGCTGTAACTTAGTTAAACAAGTAGTGAGTTACATGGGTTATACACACGGGCGTGGCCACTGGCCATGTGTGACACATGGACTGGCACATGGGCATGTGGTCGGCCGTGTGACCCAAGTCAGTATACCCTTCAGGTTTCACACGGCCAATGCATACGGGCGTGTTTCTGGCCGTGTGATGCAAGTCAGAATGTATGCCCTGTTTCCACACAGCTTGTAACACGGGCATGTCTGGTGACCGTGTGAGGCACACGGCCTATTCACACAAGCGTGTGATCCTTGTATGCATGAATGTTTTATAAGTTTCCCAAGTTTTTAAATGTTATTAATTTAGTCTTGAACCTCTTCCAATCATGTTTTAAGGTCTTGTAGAACCTTATCAGGGACAATGTGAATATGTTTGATCAATGTTTATGTAATGTTGGTTTCATGTATGATGATATGTATGTTGTATGTTGTGATTTGATTGGTAATTCCTCGCAACCCTATTTCGGGGGCGGATACTGGTTAGGGGTGTTACATTTATTGGTATCAAAGCTACGGTTTTGTAACACCCCAAAAATGTAAATCTTGTAATTACGCATGTTATGGCACAAGTTGCATGTTTGTTTTAATGGCTAGAAGTGTTTTGGGTGTAACAGCCCAATTTTGACCCTATTCGAAAAGGCGATTTCGGGACCACGAATCCGAGTTAGAAAAATATTTTTAAAAAATATTTTTTGTGTTTATAATATGTGAATTTGTGTGTGCTAAATTTTCATTTTAAATATTATTGTTTGGGTGCCCAATTTAAAAAAAGGTTTAATCGCGTAAAGTGAAAATTTAATGGTTTAATGTGTAAAGGCCGAAATGTGTTTGTCTTTGTAAATGGAGGTAGTTATGTGGTAACTAACCCATTATAATAGGAAATGTACGGTAATGGCCTTATTATACCATGATTTTATATTTCAATTCAAAGGTTAATTAGGTAAATTAATTAATAAGTTAATATATTATAAACATATCATAAAATAAGCCAAGTTCATTTTATGTTCTTTTGACCGAAACAAAAAATAAGAAGGAAAAAAAAGAAAACCTAGTTCGGCCATAAACAAGCTTGATTAAGGTATGCGTTTAACTCAGTTTTTGATAACTTTTACATTTTTGAGATCGTTGCTTCGAATACTATCCGACCCATGCTAGAATTTCTGATTTTGATGAATATTTTGAGTTATCCCATTGATGAATATTTGTGTTTTATGATGTTTGATGATGAATTATGAAAGATATGTTTTGGATTAATATGTTTTGTATTGGAATTTTTTATGAATTTGAGTAATTAAGGCTAAATTGCAAAAATAATAAATTGAGGGACTAAAATGTGAAATAAATGAAATGTATGGATTTGTATAAATATAAGGAAGATTCAGCCTAGCTATGTTGTTGTGAGATTTTGCATATTTTGTGTTTTTCGCAATTTGGACTAAATTGTAAAAAAGTGTAAAATGTCAGAGGCAGATTGGTAATTTTTCAATTTATGTGTTTTTGAACTAATTGAATGGAATTGTATTTGAATTAGTTTATTTTGAATACATGTAGATCAATAACCAAGGAAATCAAATTTGGATCGAGGGAAAACTAAAGTCGTCAATTAATCATCTCGTTCTGATTACCGTTGTCTGAGGCAGGTTTATAAGCAAATGAATGTTATTAATTTTGAATGTATAAGAACTTTATATGCTGATTTAATTGTATGAGATTAGGTAGGTTTATAAGCAAATAAATGTTATTAATTTTGAATGTATAAGAACTTTATATGCTGATTTAATTATATGAGATTTTTATAAGTAATATTCGAATGTAAATGTTTGAGAACTATGTGTACGAGTTTCAATTCGACCGTGATACGATATCCAGAAAGCCCCGTACAAACTTTAGGAATAGCTAGGATACATATGTCATGACATAGGATTTCCAAAATGTGTTATCATGTAAGACCACTTCTGGGACGTTGGCATCAATGTGTGATTCATGTAAGACCCTATCTGGGACAGTGGCATCGATATGTGATTACATGTAAGACCACGTCTGGGACGTTGGCATTGTATGATATGTGTGATCATCCGAGTATCCTAATCAATTCCGAATGGTTCAACGAACAATGATGAGTTGTGATCAAATGTGTTAAACGCGCTAAAATGACCAGGTATGTGATAGTTGATTGCCTATTTGAAAATAAGGTATGTTGGTTACTTGATATGTGATAAAAATGATACATGATGGAATTGAAAATATACGTGAATATGAGAAGTATATTCGTCCTTATGTTAGGTACTAGTATGTGATTTTAAAACTTGATTTATGAGTATATAAATATATATATGAATGCATAAGTATAATTGCTTTTATATAATAGTATGACTTTGAGATTGAAGAATATATATTGATAATGTATACATGTATATTCGGCTAAGATGAGGTTTACTTATGAAAGTATATGTTATATATATGAAACTATAAGCTTACAATTATATGTGATTACTAAAGCATAAATTGGTTTGGTTAATTGAATTGATTATGATATTGAGATATTTATTTGCTTATGACTTACTAAGCTTTGATAGCTTATTGTGTGTATGTTTATTTTCTGTTTTAGATTTTGGAAGTTAGTTACGGGCTCGAGGATTGTCAGCAAAGTCTATCACACTATCGACTAATTTCGGTATTTTTAAAAGTTTGAATTCTAATCTATGGCATGTATAGGCTAATTAATGTGTTTGATTTTTGAGATATGTATCTACTAAGCCATGCGAAAATGGCTATGTTAATGGTTGTGTATATGTTTAATTAAATTATGGTCTATGCTTATGTTTGGTAATGTGTTTATAAAATGAAATGGGTGATGGATGAATTTATGTTTCGATATAAGTTGGTATACTTATTAAGCATGTTTTGGAGATGAATTTTGATTTCATAAACTCGGTTGATGAAGGCAACTTATAATAGTGTATTGATATATTATTATAGCCGAACATGTATTGAATAGATTGGTTTTTGGGTGTGACATTTCGGTACTTTGTAAAAAGGTGTAATAAACATGTAATGATTCAGTACTTGTAATTATATTAAAATGGTTTAGCTTATTTTTATATGACTATAAAAATGAGTTTGAGATTCGGTAGTATGATTAAATGATAAGTCAAGTATAATGCATGTTTATATTTTCCTAGTAATAGGTAGGATCAATGGGCATATGTTTATGTCGTTAATGACTTTGATTTGGTTATTTTATTAAGGTTAAGGCAATATATATATACATTTTTGCATATGAATGAGTAGTAAAAATTGGTACCATCAATGTAGTTAAGTTGAGTTGGCCAAATAGGTAAGGACGGAATTTAGAAAATGAGTGCTTATAATATGACTAAAAAAATTTCAGCTTTTGTATTTGAATTCGTTGTATCATTTATATAATAAGGCATGAAATATGGAATCTTTTGGATCATATGCGAAAAAGGCCATTTGTTTTAGCTTTGAAATTTATGTATGTTTGGATATGATATATATATATGAATGATGCATTTAAAAAATGCAAATTATAGTATGTTTATATATGCTTCCATGTGTGATCGCATAGTTGTTTAGTAATGGAATAAAGTTGGAAGGGAAATGGTAATAGGCATGTGTATATTCGATTAATTAGATGAGAATTGACCAAATGAATAGTAACTTTTGCTAATTATTAGTAAAATGCTTATATATGAGTTAATTAAATGAATATGAGCTTTGTGCATCTATGTTAAGGTAGATTATGGGAGTACATTATTGCTCAAGATGTATTCAGCTTATTATATGTATATATTTAAATGTGTTTATATTTTAAAGCATATTATATCTGACTTGAGATATGAATTGTATTTTGTATCACGATGTAAATGGTATGTTTAATGTTTAATCTCATATGATTTATGTAATGGGAATATGACATGTATAAATTTGTAAATGTTTGAAAACTATGTCTTGTTCGGTAATGCCTCATAACCCTAATCTGATGACGGATACTGGTAGGGGTGTTACATTTTATTTGTATCACAGCTACAGTTTAGTTGATTCTATGACTAACATAGCGCATGTGAGTCTAGCTATGCATGGCATATTATATGCTGCGATAGTGTGATGACTTCTGACACTTGAAAATGTGTTTTCATATAGTAAATGGATCCCGACGGAGCCGTAATTGATGATGTTGAGAGTGTAACGCCTGCTCCCGTGCAAGGGACAGCGCTGACTAATTCTCGACTGACTTCGAGTAATCAAGAGAGTGTGGCTAAAGAAGCCGTTTATCAAATGATGAATGGCTAGTTTACTTAATATATCCAGATGAATCCGGCTGTACAACAACCTCCATCCCCGACTAATCCTCTTCCGATACCTATTATACCTCAAGTGAATGATTCGTTGAGATTACATAAGCCTCCTGTTGATAAAATCAGAAAACACGGGGCTAAAGAATTCAGAGCTACTGGTGATGATAATGTTAAGCGAGCTGAATTCTGGCTTGATAATACTATCTGTGTGTTTGATGAGTTATCTTGTACCCCGGATGAGTGCTTAAAATGTGCCATATCTTTATTAGGGACACTGCATATCATTAGTGTAGTATCGGTGGTTTTGAAAGAACGGGTGACCTGGGACTTCTTTCAGACTGAGTTTCGTAAGAAATATATCAGTCAGAGATTCATTGACCAGAAGTGCAAGGAATTTCTCGAGCTAAAATAGGGTCGCATGACTGTGACAGAATATGAGCGGAAATTTGTGAGACTCAGTCGATATGCCCGCGAGTGTGTTTCGACTGAAGCTATCATGTGTAAAAGATTGAAGATAGGTTGAACGAAGATATTAAACTGCTAGTTGGAATATTTAAAATAAAAGAGTTCATAGTACTAGTTGAGTGAGCGTGTAAAGCCGAAGAGCTTAGGAACGAGAAAAGAAAAGTTGTCTTTGAAGCTAGAGACTCACAGAAGAGATCATCGAATAAGTGATTTCAGTCGGCATCAAAGAAGTTTCGAGATGACTTCAGCCATTCTAAGGCTACTTCGGGTTATTCTAGACAGGATCGGGATAGACCACCTGTGAGCTCGAGAGCTACCTCAGTAGCTAGTGTTGGTAATATTAGATCGAATCAACCTGAGTGTAAACATTGTGGTAAACGACGTCCTGGCAGTTGTAGATTTCATGATCAGGCCTATTTTAAATGCGAATCGACAGATTATTTTGTTCATGAATGTCCTGAGTTAGCTTAACAAAATCCAGTACAAAATGTGAGACTGGGTAGTGTGTCAGTGTGAGGTAGACCGCCCAGACCTACGGGTAATGTGAGTGGTAGTCAGGGAGGGACTAAAGATATAGCAGTTAGATCTGAGGCTCGTGCATCAGCCAGAGCCTATGCTATACGCGCACGAGAGGAGGCTTCATCTCCAATTGTTATTACCGATACATTTACTCTCTATGATACTAGTGTTATTGCATTAATTTATCCTAGTTCGACTCATTCTTATGTGTGTAAGACCTTAGTATCCAGTAAGACTCTACCTGTTGAGTCTACTAACTTTGTAATTAAAGTATCAAACACTTTGAGCCGTTGTGTTATGGTTGACAAAGTGTGTAAGAATTGTCCGTTGATGATTCAAGATTCGTGTTTCGCGGTTGATTTAATGTTGCTACCATTCGACGAGTTCGATATAATTCTGGGTATGGTCTGGTTGACTTTGCACGACGTAGTGGTTAACTACAAAAGAAAGACTACTGATCTACGGTGCCAAAATGATGAAGTTATTCGAATTGAATCTAATGATCTGAATGGTTTACTAGCAGTGATATCTTCAATGTTAGCTTGGAAATATGTGAGAAAAGGTTGTGAAGCTTACTTAGCATATGTGCTTGATAGTAAAGTGACTGAGACAAAGATTGAATTAGTACCAGTTGTGTGTTAGTACCCAGATGTGTTTCCTGAAGAATTTTTGGGTTTTCCACCTATTCGAGAGGTAGAGTTTGGCATTGAATTAGTGCCTAGGAGACTCCGATTTCGTTAGCTTTGTACAAAATGGCACCTACTGAATTAAAAGAATTGAAAGCATAGTTGTAAGAGTTAACAGATAGAGGCTTTGTGTGACTGAGTTTCTCTCCCTGGGGTGCGCCAGTTCTATTTGTGAAAAAGAAAGACGAAACTATGAGAATGTGCACCAAATACTGTCAGCTCAATAAGTTGACTATAAAGAATAAATACCCGTTGCCACGTATTGATGACCTATTTGATCAGCTGAAAGGGGCTACAGTGTTTTCGAAAATAGATTTGAGATCAGGCTACTATCAGTCGTGAGTTAAAGACTCCGATGTGCCGAAAACTACCTTCCGAACGAGGTACGGACATTATGAATTTTTGGTTATGCCTTTCGGACTTACTAATGCACTTGCTATTTTCATGGATTTGATGAATCGGATCTTCATACAGTATTTGGATCGGTTTGTGGTTGTGTTCATTGATGATATATTGATCTACTCCTTGATGAAACCGAACATGCCGAGCATTTGAGACTTGTCATACAAACTTTGCGAGAAAAATAGTTGTATACGAAGTTTAGTAACTGTGAGTTCTGGTTACAAGAAGTTGGCTTTCTTGGACATGTTGTTTCAGCATTAGGTATTTGGGTTGATCCGAGTAAGATTTCAGCAATACTCGACTGGAAACCTCCGAGAAACATTTCTAAAGTCTGAAGTTTTTTGGGACTTGCTGGTTACTATAGATGATTTGTTAAAGGGTTCTAGATGATTACAACCTCAATGACCAAGCTACTACAAAATGATGTTAAGTTCAAGTGGTCAGAAAAGTGCTAGAAAAGTTTTGATTAGTTAAAAGCCCTTTTGACCTAAGCTCCAGTGCTAGTTCAGCTAGAATCGGGTAAAGAATTTGTTATTTATAGTGTGCATTTTAAATGGTTTTGGCTGTGCTTTGATGCAAGAAGGTAGAGTTATAGCTTATGCCTTGAGATAGTTAAAGCCACATGAAAAGAACTATCTGACGCACGATCTAGAGTTGGCAGCTATTGTGTTTGCATTGAAAATATGGCGCCACTATCTGTTCGGTGAAAAATATCATATTTATTTTGATCACAAAAGTTTGAAGTATTTGATGACTCAGAAAGATCTGAATTTGAGACAGCGTCGATGGTTAGAGTTGCTAAAAGATTATGAGCTTTTGATTGACTATCATCCGGGAAAAGCTAATGTTGTTGCTGATGTTCTAAGTAGAAAATCCCTGTTTGCTTTGCATGCAATGAATGCACATATGGTTATGTCAGATGTTGGTATGATAATAGTCGAGTTAAAAGCAAGACCACTATTTATTCAGTAGATTTGGTAAGCTTAGAAGGTCGATAATGATTTGATAGTAAAGCGGGCTCAATGTGATTCAAACTTTGATTCAGAATTTCAAGTGGATGCTGAGGGTTGTCAGCGGTTCAGAAACAGAATATGCATTCCGAGAAATACAGAGTTGATTCAAATGATTTTGAACGAAGCTCATAATAGTCGGCTATCTGTTTACCCAGGTAGTACGAAGATGTATAATGATCTTAAATAGCTTTACTGGTGGCATGGTATGAAACGAGACATTTCAGACCATGTTTTGAAATGTTTAGTTTTTTCGCAAGTAAAAGCCGAGCATCAGGTACTTTCTGGACTGCTTCAGTCGATCATGATACCTGAATGGAAATGGGACAGAGTTACGATGGATTTTGTATCCAGTTTACCATTGACACAAAGCAAGAAAAATGCAATTTGGGTTGTTGTAGATAGATTGACTAAATCAGTTCACTTTGTTCCGATTCATACAGATTATTCACTCGATAAACTTGCTAAGTTATATGTTTCTTAGATTGTGAGACTACACGGAGTACCTATTTCTATTGTGTTGGATAGAGATCCGAGGTTTACATCGTAATTTTGGAAGAAACTGCAAGATGCACTAGGTACTAAACTACATTTTACCACTGCTTTTCATCCCCAAACAGATGGTCAGTCTGAGCAAATCATTCAGATACTTAAGGATATGTTGAGATGTTGCATTCTCAAGTTTGAAGGTACATGGGAACGATACTTACCGCTGATTGAATTTGCGTACAATAATAGCTTTCAATTTAGTATCAAAATAGCACCTTATGAGGCTTTATACGGCCATAAATGTCGTACACCATTGTATTGGACTGAACTCAGTGAAAACAAGATACACGGGGTTGATTTGATTAGAGAATGTAACGCCGCAATTTTCGGGAATTTTAAAAATGTTGGAAAAATTTAAAAATTTTGTGTCCTGTTTGTTTGTCGTAGGATTAAGTACGTTAGTGGGCCTCTAGAAGGCCCAAGCTTAAGGTAAAAACCCGGTAGTTTTAATTAATTTTAATTCCATAAGAAAAAGGGGTTCTGGTTAATTGGGCTTTTAGGTATTAATTGTGTAAAATAAATGCCGTGTGCATGTGGTAAAGTGGCTAAGTGACGCCACTGGGAATGCTATAAGTGCCGTGTGGATGATTGGGAGGACCCAGGTTCAAGTCACAATGACAGCAAATAAGGGATTAATTTTTATGAATGGAAAAGGTAAGTAGTGGAACTGAAGTGAAAGACTGTTAGGAAGAGTTGGAGTTGCTCAGGAGATGGAGTAAGGAGGGGATAAGGGAGAGAATTTAGGAGCTTATTAGGGAGAGCTGTGTTGGCCGAATAATGGACTCTTGAGGAGTAAGAGTTGGCCGGCCAAGGGGAGCTTTAGGGAGGCAAAATTCGGCTAGGGTTAAGGTCAGTATAAATTCGACATTAAGGGGAAGTTGGGCCGTTTGTTGACCATTTCCCTATTCACTTTTCTCCCCTCTCTTCATCAACCTTTTTCTTATTCTCTTTTCTCCTTCATAGCTGAACCCTTCTAACCTCTTTTTCATCTCCATCCATCCCTTCAGATGTTTCAAAACCTTCATCGCCTTTGGCCATAAAAAGCCAAAATCCCGAAAGCTACACTTTCTTCTGTGCCAATTTTTCCTAGCAAAATTCTCGTATTTTGCTTATCACCTTTGGCCGATTCTTTCATCCTTTAAACCTCAAGTTTTTGTCAACAAGACCACAGTAAAACCCTATTAATTCATCTTTTTCTACATAGTTGCAAAAAATCCGAAAACCCCACTTTCATAGGGACTTAGTCGAATATTGAAAACACTGAAGGCTTGAATTTGGTGATCGTTTGAGGGTAGAGCGGCATTGGATTTAAGTAGGCATCAATTGGAAACATTGGTCGAAGGAATCGGTGGTAAGTAGTTTCAAAACATAGTCTTTCTTTCGTATTTTAGGAAAGGCCGAAATCCCTAAATGTTAGGGAGGCTGTCGATTTGGACTTGTAGCCCTAAGGGGTTGTAATAACTGTTCTGCTTTGGTAAATGGTGTGATTTAGAGGCTGCTGATCAAGGGCTTGGACAAGTGGAACGATCAGATCTTTGGATTTAAGACATAGTTCGGCAACAAGGTAAGAGCAAGAAGGTTCTAAGCATGTTTGGCCGAATATGGTAAGGGGCTATTTACTCAGTATTAATTCGATATCTAGAGTAATATGTTAGTGATTTAATTGTAGGCAGTTCATGTGTGGATCTCGAAAATGAATCGTCGCAAAACAGGTGTGTAACTAACACCCTCTCATAGACTAGATCGGCAAAAGCCGAAAAGCCAAAATGCCGAAAAGTTGGTATTTTTGGAATTTGCGAGTGTACGAATGCTCGTAAGATAGTTGGGTTTGTATGTTTGGTATTCTGAAGGTAATAAACTGCAGTACATGCGATTTCGTACATTTTGATAATGTGGGCTTAATGGGCCAAAAAAATTGGTTCATGGGCCAACGGGCTCAATTTGGTAAGTATGCACGGTAAGTATTCTGATAGTACGTAAATGGATAGGATATGCATGAAAAACCTAGAAGTAGCTAAATCACTACAATACCCTTATGTATGGAAATTTACCATGATACCCCGAGGTGTAAATGACCAATATGCCCCTAGGGTTAATTTTATCTAAAAAGCATGTTGATTTAAATCTGTATGATGTATGCCATGAATGAATATTTGTTGCATGGGGACATGGGTTATATTTTGGAGGAAGCGTCCTGGTGGCTATGCCAAAATTATCTGATCTGGTGGCTCTGCCACATATTTCTGTTCTGGTGGCTCTGCCACGATTATCTGTATGTGGTGACTCTGTCACATTATCTGTTCTGGCAGCCATGCTGCATAATTCTGTGGTGTGTAGCGGTTGGGTGGGTCAAGTAGTCTCCCCACATGGTGAAAGGTTGGTAAGGAGGTGTATGTGGTTGGTTATGTGTTGGGTTTTGCATAAACATGAAATATCTAATCTGATCTGTTATGGGCCTATGGGCTTAATTCTGTATTCTATTCTGGGCTAAGGCCAATTTATTCTGTTTCTGTGGTTTGAGCTGATATGGGCTATGGTTAGGTTAATTTTACACACTGAGCTTCCCCAAACTCATCCCCTATTTTCATCCATGCAGGTAATCCCCAGCCATAGTGGGCTTGGAGCTGCGAGGGATTCGGAGTGGCCACTCGTTCTGCAATATGGATTTCTTCTGGTGATTTGGACTTCAATTTCTTTACTTTGATGATTTGGGTTTTGTTATGTAATAAGGCCGCTTATGATTATTTTTAATTGGGTTTCGATTTATAACTTATCATGATGACCTTAAAGTATATTAACTATCAAAATGGGCTAGATCTAGGGTTCGTTTTCCAAAAAACATAAACTGATTTCATAGTAACACGATTACAAACAAGGCTTTTGCTATGATAACGTTTTACAAACTTAAATACGTTTTATTATAAAATAGACATAATTTCAATGGTAACTTAAAAATATACGCGATGTTAGACTGTGGCAATGGCGATGTGCATGTCTAGGATTGGATCCGAAAGAGCTTGGTACTTAAGCAGTCCGATGGACTCACCTCCTTTTTTCGGTTTCCTACCTGGTGTGCAGCTTCCATTCACTTTAACCCTCGATTAATTAATCCTTTGAACATCAAGTACGATTTCCTAGACTTAGAAAGAAAAAATGTTTTAACGTTTTGTTGTGGCACGTTGGATCCGGTCATAACATCTAGGCCGGGTTTGGGGTGTTACATTTTATGGTATCAGAGCCAAGTTGCAAGAATGGGTTTACAAAAATGAAGATTTTAAAAAAAAGTTTTGTTTTTAAAATCTGGACTTCTGAAGGTGGCATTCCGAATCTCCGGCCCAAGCCTGTAAGTATTCTGAATTTTTATAAATATATTATGAATTATCTGTCTGTACTGAAACTTTACTTGAATACTCTGGATAGGATGCTACTAAAATCCTAGAAAAGCTTGCTAAAAGACTGAAACTGTAGCTAGACATCGATTCTGCGAAAACCAACTCTGAATTACTGTCTGAATCATAAAACATCTATAATAAACATTGGAATGATATTAATGCATAAAATTCATAATCAGATAATACGATATGAGTTTAAGAGCCACTCGTGGAAGGGGCCGTGGACGTGGCCGAGGAAGGGCTCGAGCGGTATCTTCATCTTCGAGACATATGCCAGCGGCAGATGCATCGGTACCATCGGTAATAGAAGGGAGTCTCATGATCGTGGTGCCGGGGATGACACCCCGTCGCAGGCTATGCTTCGAGTTTTGGAAAGGGTTGCCGGGGCAAGTTCAGGCAACGGAATTCAAGGATCGATTTCTGAACGACTCCGAGCTAACGGAATGGAGATCTTTAGGGGCGTATCTGGTGTAGCCCCGAATGTGGCGGAATATTGGTTAGAGGCCACGGAATGAATTATGCATGACTTGGATTGCTCGGTGGAGCAGAAGCTGAAGGGGGCCGTATCGCTACTGCGAGATGAGACTTATCAGTGGTGGCTCACCGTGAGGGATGGAACCCCAGCTGATAGGGTTACTTGGGAGCTGTTTAAGACAACCTTTAAAGGAAAGTACGTCGGCAAGTTATGTGGATGCCCGCAGGAAGGAATTCCTGAATCTGGTCCAAGGATGTAAAACTGTTGCTGACTATGAGGCTGAGTTTCTGAGGCTGAGCCGGTATGCTGTGGGGATAGTCGCTACGGAGTATGAGCGTAGCGTTCGCTTTGAGGATGGACTCAGAGATGACCTTAAGGTGCTGATTGCTCGGCAGAAGGAGCGAGATTTTGCGGTTCTGGTGGAAAAAGCTAAGATAGCTGAGGAGGTAAAGTGTACTGAGAGGCAGAACCGTGAGAAAGATCGGAACCGTTTTCGGAGGGATTCTGGACCTTCGGGTGGAGCAAATAAGAATGTCAAAAGGGTGAGAGTGGAGGAGCCAGTTCGAGCAGCTCCGGTGAATGTGGTTAGACCGCCAATTTGTAGAAACTATGGAAAGGTACATTTGGGTGAGTGTAGGAAACGTTCCGGTGCTTGTTTCCGATGCGGATCTATGGAGCATAGAGTTAAGGACTGCCCACAGAGAGTTGATCAGGCTCAGGTTGCTGTACAGAGGGTTGTTCAACCCGCGAGAGGTGGACCGCAACCACCGAGAGGACGTGGACAAGGTAAGGGCAGAAATGGAAATGGAAATGGTCGAGGTCGAGGGGCGCCTGGCAAGGGTGCCAAAAATGCTGAGGCTCGACAGCCAGCGTTGGTGTATGCGGCTCGTCGTCGAGAGGAGGGCGACGCACCTAACGTCATAACTGGTACGTTTTTGGTTTCTAGCATGCCGAATACTACTTTCGTGGATATTGGATCTACTCATTCCTATGTTGCATGTGCCATATCTGGGTCATTGGGAGTGCATTCTGAAAAGATAGTGAGTGGGGTCTCTGTGTTAAGTCCTTTGGGCCACTCGGTTAGGGTAGACAAACTGTATAGGGATGTACCCCTAGAAACTCAAGGTAGGATCTTTCCTGGAGATCTAATGGAGTTGCCGTTCGGAGAGTTTGACCTTATTCTGGGAATGGACTGGCTTGTTAAGCATAGGGCGACTTTGGATTGTGCTGCAAAACGAATGGTGTTAAGGACCACGGAGGGTGAGGAGGTTATGATGATAGGTGAGCGAAGGGATTATTTGTCTAATGTGGTGTCGGCATTGTGGGCCGAAAAGTGGATTCGAAAAGGTTGTGAGGCCTATTTGGCATTCGTAAGCCAGTCGGAAGAGAAGGGATTGATAGTGGATAAGGTTAGGACCGTAAAGGAGTTTCAAGATGTTTTTCCGGAGGAGCTTCCGGGATTACCTCCAAACTGAAAAGTGGAGTTTGGAATCGACTTGTTGCCTGGAACGGCGCCAGTGTCTATCGCACCGTATAGGATGGCACCGAAGGAGTTGGTGGAGCTAAAGGCACAAATTCAAGAGTTGTTGGATAGGGGCTTTATTAGGCCAAGCGTGTCTCCATGGGGAGCACCGGTGTTATTCGTGAAGAAGAAGGATGGTACAATGCGGATGTACATTGACTATTGCCAGTTGAACAAATGACCATTAAGAATAAGTATCCACTGCCAAGGATTGACGATCTGTTTGACCAGCTTAAGGGGGCTTCTGTATTTACTAAGATCGACCTTAGATCTGGATATCATCAGTTAAGGGTCAAGGAGACGGATATCCATAAGACGGCATTCAGGACTCGGTATGGTCATTACGAATTTCTGGTTATGCCATTTGGGCTGACGAACACTCTTGCGGCATTTATGGATCTGATGAATCGGGTGTTTCAACCATTTCTGGATCAATTCGTAGTCGTCTTTATTGACGATATTCTGGTATATTCTGAAACGGAAGCAAAGCATGATGAGCATCTCCGTATAGTGCTACAAGTGTTAAGAGAGAAGGAACTTTATGCAAAGTTCAGCAAGTGTGAATTCTAGTTGAGGGAGGTAACTTTCTTAGGACATGTGGTCTCTGCTGAGGGGATTAAGGTGGATCCTCGAAAAATTGAAGCAGTTTTGGAGTGGAAGCCACCTAGGTCAGTATCGGAGATACGGAATTTCCTGGGATTGGCAGGATACTACAGAAGGTTGGTGGAAGGTTTTTCGGTGTTGGCTGCACCTCTGACTAAACTCATAAGGAAAGGGGTACCCTTTGTATGAATTGAGACCCAGCAGGAAGCTTTTGAAAAGTTGAAGAAAGTTTTGACTGAAGCACCTGTGTTAATTCAGCCGGAGTCTGGGAAGGATTTTACTGTGTACAGCGACGCATCACATGTAGGTTTGGGCTACGTGTTAATGCAGGAGGGTAAGGTGGTTGCATATGCATCACGGCAGCTTAAGCCTCACGGGGGGAACTATCCTACTCGTGATTTGGAATTAGCAGCAGTGGTTTTTGCACTTAAGATTTGGAGACATTACCTGTACGGAGAGAGGTGCATTATATACACAGACCATAAGAGTCTTAAGTATTTGTTGACTCAGAAGAAGCTGAACCTTAGGCAAAGGAGATGGATTGAGTTGCTTAAGGATTATGACTGTTCAATCGAGTATCACCCAGAAAAGGCTAATGTGGTAGCCGATGCTTTGAGCCGTATCTAATCTGAGAGCAATGTTTGCTCGTTTGAGTTTGTATGATGATGGTAGTTTGTTGGCTGAATTGCAAGTAAGGCCAACTTGGGTGGACCAGATTAAGGAAAAGTAGTTGGAAGATGAGTCTTTGGTCGCTCGTTTTCAACAAGTTAAGGAAGGGAAAACTTCTGAGTTCGGTTTAAATGGTGATGGAGTTCTGTGTTTCTGAGGAAGAATTTGTGTTCCGAAGGACTCTGACTTAAGGCAGACAATATTGAAGGAAGCTCATGGGGGACTATGTGCCATCCATCCTGGAGGGAATAAGTTGTATCACGACTTGCGGGAATTGTACTGGTGGCCTGGACTTAAGCGAGAAGTGACGGAGTTTGTAGGAAAATGTTTGACATGCCAACAAGTGAAAGCTGAGCATCAATTACCTTCTGGACTGTTGCAGCCGGTAAAGACACCACTTTGGAAGTGGGAGAGGGTAACCATGGACTTTGTGAGTGGGTTGCCGTTGACACCATCGAAGAAAGACTCGGTATGGGTGATTGTGGATAGGTTGACCAAATCGGCCCATTTCATACTCGTACGTACCGACTTTTCACTTCAAAAGTTAGCCAAACTGTATGTGGCGGAGATTGTGCGACTTCATGGAGTCCAAGTTTCGATTATCTCTGACCGGGATCCAAGATTCACATCTCGATTTTGGCAAAAGTTGCATGAGGAATTGGGGACGCGGTTGAACTTCAGTACGGCTTTCCATCCCAAAATTGATGGTCAATCGGAAAGGGTCATTTAGATTCTGGAGGACATGTTAAGGGGATGCGTGATTGACTTTCGAGGTAGTTGGGAGGACTACTTACCGTTGGCAGAATTTGCGTACAATAACAGTTATCAGACGAGTATTCGAATGGCACCGTATGAAGCACTGTATGGTCGAAGGTGTCGTACACCTAGTTGTTGGACGTAGCTAGAGGATCGACAAGTTCTTGGACCGGAATTGGTGGCTGATACTGAGGCTAAGGTCAGAATAATTAGGGACCATTTGAAAGAAGCATCTGATAGGCAAAAATCGTATGCAGATTTGAAGCGTAAGGAGATTGAGTACTCAGTAGGGGATATCAGGTTTTGAAGTGAGTAGGCCCAGTAGCTTATCAGTTGGAATTACCTCTAGAGTTGGACAAGATTCACGATGTTTTCGACGTCTCCATGTTAAGGCGTTATCGTTCTGACCCTACTCATGTCGTGTCGGTTGCAGAAATTGAGGTGCAAATTGATTTGACTTTTGAGGAGGAGCCTGTGCAAATTTTGGATCGAGATGTTAAGATTCTGAGAAGGAAATCTATCCCATTAGTAAAGGTTCTTTGGCGTAATCATGGCAGAGAGGAAGCTACTTGGGAGCCAGAGGAGGCGATGCAGCAACAATACCCTCATCTGTTCGGACTAGGTAAATTTTGAGGACGAAATTTCTTTAAAAATGTTGGAAAAATTTAAAAATTTTGTGTCCTGTTTGTTTGTCGTAGGATTAAGTAAGTTAGTTGGCCTTTAGAAGGCCCAAGCTTAAGGTAAAACCTGGTAGTTTTAATTAATTTTAATTCCATAAGAAAAAGGGGTTCTGGTTAATTGGGCTTTTAGGTATTAATTGTGTAAAATAAATCACAAGGAAGCATGTGGTAAAGTGGCTAAGTGACGCCACTGGGAATTCTATAAGTGCCGTGTGGATGATTGGGAGGACCCAGGTTCAAGTCACAATGACAGCAAATAAGGGATTAATTTTTATGAATGGAAAAGGTAAGTAGTGGAACTGAAGTGAAAGACTGTTAGGAAGAGTTGGAGTTGCTCAGGAGATGGAGTAAAGAGGGGATAAGGGAGAGAATTTAGGAGCTGATTAGGGAGAGCTGTGTTGGCCGAATAATGGACCCTTGAGGAGCAAGAGTTGGCCAGCCAAGGGGAGCTTTAGGGAGGCAAAATTCAGCTAGGGTTAAGGTCAGTATAAATTCGGCATTAAGGGAAGTTGGGTCGTTTGCTGACCATTTCCCTCTTCATTTTTCACCCCTCTCTTCATCAACCTTTTTCTTATTCTCCTTTCTCCTTCATAGCCGAACCCTTCTAACCTCTTGTTCATCTCCATCCTTCCCTTCAGACGTTTCAAAACCTTCATAGCCTTTGGCCATAAAAAGCCGAAACCCCGAAAGCTACACTTTCTTCTGTGCCAGTTTTTCCTAGCAAAATTCTCTTATTTTGCTTATCACCTTTGGCAAATTCTTTCCTCCTTTAAACCTCAAGTTTTTGTCAACAAGACCACAGTAAAAGCCTATTAATTCATCTTTTTCTACACAGTTGCAAAAAAGACGAAAACCCCACTTTCATAGGGACTTAGCCAAATATTGAAAACACTGAAGGCTTGACTTTGGTGATCGTTTGAGGGTATAGCGGCATTGAATTTAAGTAGGCATCAATTGGAAACATTGGTCGAAGGAATCGGTGGTAAGTAGTTCCAAAACATAGTCTTTCTTTCGTATTTTAGGAAAGGCCAAAATCCCTAAATGTTAGGGAGGCTGTCGATTTGGACTTGTAGCCCTAAGGGTTGTAATAACTGTTCTGCTTTGGTAAATGGTGTGATTTAGAGGCTGCTGATCAAGGGCTTGGACAAGTGGAACGATTAGATCTTTGGATTTAAGACATAGTTCGGCAACAAGGTAAGAGCAAGAAGGTTCTAAGCATGTTTGGCCGAATATGGTAAGGGGCTATTTACTCAGTATTAATTTGATATCTAGAGTAATATGTTAGTGATTTAATTGTAGGCAGTTCGTGCGTGGATCTCGACAATGAATCGTCGCAAAATAGGTGTGTAACTGACACCCTCTCATAACTAGATCGGTAAAAGCTGAAAAGCCGAAATGCCGGAAAGTTGGTATTTTGGGAATTTGCGAGTGTGCGAATGCTCGTAAGATAGTTGGGTTTGTATGTTTGGTATTCTGAAGGTAATAAACTACAGTACGTGCGATTTCGTACATTTTGATAATGTGGGCTTAATGGGCCAAAAAGCGGGTTCATGGGCCAACGGGCTCAATTTGGTAAGTATGCGCGGTAAGTATTCTGATAGTACGTAAATGGATAGGATATGCATGAAAACCCTAGAAGTAGCTAAATCACTACAATACCCTTATGTATGGAAAATTACCATGATACCCCTAGGTGTAAATGACCAATATGCCCCTAGGGTTAATTTTGTCTAAAAGCATGTTGATTTAAATCTGTATGATGTATGCCATGAATGAATATTTGTTGCATGGGGACATGGGTTATATTTTGGAGGAAGCGTCCTGGTGGCTATGCCACAATTATCTGATCTGGTGGCTCTGCCACATATTTCTGTTTTGGTGGCTCTGCCACGATTATCTGTATCTAGTGACTCTGTCACATTATCTGTTCTGGCAGCCATGCTGCATAATTCTGTGGCGTGTAGCGATTGGATGGGTCGAGTAGTCTCCCCACATGGTGAAAGGTTGGTAAGGGGGTGTATATGGTTGGTTATGTGTTAGGTTTTGCATATGCACGAAATATCTGATCTGATCTGTTATGGGCCTATGGGCTTAATTCTGTATTCTGTTTTGGGCTAAGGCCAATTTATTCTGTTTCTGTGGTTTGAGCTGATATGGGCTATGGTTGGGTTAATTTTACACACTGAGTTTCCCCAAACTCATCCCCTATTTTCATCTATGCAAGTAATCCCAGCAATAGTGGGCTTGGAGCTGCGAGGGATTCGGAGTGGCCACTCGTTCTGCAATATGGATTTCTTCTGGTGATTTGGACTTCAATTTTCTTTACTTTGATGATTTGGGTTTTGTTAAGTAATAAGGCCGCTTATGATTATTTTTAATTGGGTTTCGATTTATAACTTATCATGATGACCTTAAATTATGTTAACTATCAAAATGGGCTATATGTAGGGTTCGTTTTCCAAAAACTTAAACTGATTTCGAAGTAACACGATTACAAACAAGGCTTCTGCTATGATAACGTTTTACAAACTTAAATACATTTTATTCTAAAATAGACATAATTTCAATGGTAACCTAAAAATATACGCGATGTTAGAGTGTGGCAATGGCGGTGTGCATGTCTAGGATTGGATCCGAAAGAGCTTGGTACTTAAGTAGTCCGATAGACTCACCTCTTTTTTTCGGTTTCCTACCTAGTGCGCAGCTTCCATTCACTTTAACCCTCAATGAATTAATCCTTTGAACATCAAGTATGATTTCCTAGACTTAGAATGAAAAAATGTTTTAACGTTTTGATGTGGCACGTCGGATCCCATCATAACATCTAGGCCGGGTTTGGGGTGTTACAGAGAAACTAAACAAAAAGTGAAAGTGATCTGTGAAAGTCTAAAAGCAGCATCAGATCGTCAGAAATCATATGCAGACTTGGAACGTAAACATATAGAGTTTCAGATCAGAGATAGAGTGTTTTTGAAAGTCTCACTGAGGAAGAAAATACTCAGATTCGGTCGTAAAGGCAAATTGAGTCCGAGATTTATTAGGCCGTATGAGGTTATAGAACGGATTGGGCCGGTTGCATATAGACTGTTATTGCCATCTAAGCTAGAAAAGATCCATAATGTATTGCATGTTTCGATGTTACGTTGATATAGATCTGATCCTTCACATGTGTTAAATTCGTCAGAGATTGATATTAGGTCCGATATGACTTATGAAGAAGAACCGATTCATATTCTGGCTCGTGAAGTGAAAGAATTGTGAAAGAAGAAAATTCCATTAGTGAAAGTACTATGGCATAAACACGATGTTGAAGAGGCAACTTGGGAACCAAAAGATGCAATGAAAGAACGTTATCCGAACTTATTCACTGGTAAGATTTTTGGGGGCGAAAATCCCTAAGGGGGAGAGTTGTAACAACCCAATTTTGACCCTATTCGGAATGGTGGTTTCGGGACCACGAATCCAAGTTAGAAAAATATTTTTTAAAAATATTTTTGGTGTTTATAATGTGTGAATTTGTGTGTGCTAAACTTTCGTTTTAAAATTTTATCGTTTGGTTGCCCGATTTAAAAAAAAGGCTTAATCGCGTAAAGTGAAAATTTAATGGTTTAATTTGTAAGGGCCAAAATGTGTTTGCCTTTGTAAATGGAGGTAGTTATGTGGTAATTAACCCATGATAACATGCAATGTACGGTACTGGCCTTATTATACCATGATTTTATATTTTAATTCAAAGGTTAATTAGGTAAATTAATTAATAAGTTAATATATTATAAACATATCATAAAATAAGCCATGTTCATTTTATGTTCTTTTGACCGAAACCAAAAATAATAAAGAAAAAAGAAAAGAAAACCTAGTTCGGCCATAAACAAGATTTATTAAGGTATGTGTCTAACTCAGTTTTTGATAATTTTTACGTTTTTGAGATCGTTGCTTCGAATACTATCCGACCCATGCTAGAATTTCTGGTTTTGATGAATATTTTAAGTTATGCCATTGATGAATATTTGTGTTTTATGATGTTTGATGATGAATTATGAAAGATATGTTTTGGATTAATATGTTTTGTATTGGAATTTTTGATGAATTTGAGTAATTAAGACTAAATTGCAAAAATAATAAATTGAGGGACTAAAATGTGAAATAAATGAAATGTATGGATTTGTATAAATATAAGGAAGATTTAGCCTAGCTATGTTTTTGTGAGATTTTGCATATTTTGTGTTTTGCGCAATTTGACTAAATTGTAAAAAGTGTAAAATGTCAGGGGAAAATTGGTAATTTGTCCATTTATGTGTTTTTGAACAAATTGAATGGAATTATATTTGAATTATTTTATTTTGAATACATTTAGATCAAGAACCAAAGAAATCGGATTTGGATTGGGGCAAAACTAAAGTCGTCGATTAATCATCCCGTTCCGATTACCGTTGTTGTAGGTAAGTTTATAAGCAAATAAATGCTATTAATTTTGAATGTATAAGAAATTTATATGCTGATTTAATTGTACGAGATTTTATAAGTAATATTTGAATGTATAAATGTTTGAGAGCTATGTGTACGAGTTCGATTCGACCGAGATACGACGTTTGAAAAGCCCCGTACGAACCATAGGAATAGCTAGGATACAAATGTCATGACATAGGATTTTCGATATGTGTTCCCATGTAGGACGACATATAGGACGTTGGCATAGATGTGTAATTCGTGTAAGGCCCTGTCTAGGACAGTGGCATCGATATGTGATTACATGTAAGACCACATCTGGGACGTTGGAATTGTATAATATGTGTGATCATCCGAGTATCCTAATCAATTCTGAATGGTTCAACGGACAATAGTAAGTTATGATCGAATGTGTTAAACGAGCTAAAATGACCAAGTATGTGATAGTTGATTACCTATTTGAAAATAAGGTATGTTGGTTACTTGATATGTGATAAAAATGATACATGATGCAATTGAAAATATATGTGAATATGATAAGTATATTCAGCCTTATGTTAGGTACTAGTATGTGATTTTAAAACATGATTTATGAGTATATAAATATATATATGAATGCATAAGTATAATTGCTTTTATATAATAGTATGACTTTGAGATTGAAGAATATATATTGATAATGTATACATGTATATTTGGCTACGATGAGGTTTACTTATGAAAGTATATGTTATATATACGAAACTATAAGCTTAAAATTATATGTGATTACTAAAGCATAAATTGGTTTGGTTAATTGAATTGATTATGATATTGAGATGTTTATTTGTTTATGACTTACTAAGCTTTGATAGCTTACTATGTGTATGTTTATTTTCTGTTTTATAGATTTTGGAAGTTAGTTAAGGGCTCGGGGATCGTCAGCGAAGTCTATCACACTATCGACTAATTTAGGTATTTTTAAAAGTTTGAATGCTAATCTATGGCATGTATAGGCTAATTAATGTGTTTGATTTTTGAGATATGTATCTACTAAGCCATGCAAAAATGGCTATGTTAATGGTTGTGTATATGTTTAATTAAATTATGGTCTATGTTTATGTTTGGTAATGTGTTTATAAAATGAAATGGGTGATGGATGAATTTATGTTTCGGTATGTTTAATTTTAGATTTGAACTATAAGGTATTATGATATAAGTTGATATATTTATTAAGCATGTTTTGGAGATGAATTTTGATTTCATAAACTCGGTTGATGAAGGCAACTGATGGTAGTGTATTGATTTATTATTATAGTCGAACATGTATTGAATATATTGGTTTTCGGGTGTGACATTTCGGTACTTTGTAAATAGGTGTAATAAACATGTAATGATTAAGTACTTGTAATTTATATTTAGATGGTTTAGCTAATTTTTATATGACTATAAAAATGAGTTTGAGATTCGGTAGTATGATTAAATGATAAGTTAAGTATAATGCATGTTTATATTTGACTAGTAATAGGTAGGATCAACGGGCATATGTTTATGTCGTTAATGGCTTTGATTTGGTTACTTTAATGAGGTTAAGGTAATATATATATACATTTTTACATATGAATGAGTAGTAAAAATTGGTACCATCAATGTAGTTAAGTTGAGTTGGTCGAATAAGTAATGAAGGAATTTAGAAAATGAGTGCTTATAATATGTCTAAAAAAATTTCAGATTTTGTATTTGAATTTGTTGGATCATTTATATAATAAGGCATGAAATATGGAATCTTTTGGATCATATGCGAAACGGGCCATTTGTTTTAGCTTTGAACTTTATGTATATTTGGATATGATATATATATGAATGATGCATTTATAAAATGCAGATTATAGTATGTTTATATATGCTTCCATGTGTGATCGCATATTTGTTTAATAATGGAATAAAGTTGGAAGGGAAATGGTAATAGGCATGTGTATATTCGGTTAATGAGATGAGAATTGACCAAATGAAAAGTAACTTTTTCTAATTATTAGTTAAATGCTTATATATGAGTTAGTTAAATGAATATGAGCTTTGTGCATCTATGTTAAGGTTGATTATGGGAGACATTATTGCTCAAGATGTATTCAGCTTATTATATGTATTTATTTAAATGTTTTTATCTTTTAAAGCATATTATATCTGACTTGAGATATGAATTGTATTTTGTATCATGATGTAAAAGGTATGTTTAATGAGTCATATGATTTATGTAATGCGAATATGGCATGTATAAATTTGTGAATGTTTTAAAACTATGTCTTGTTTGGCTATGCGTCATAACCCTAATCTGGTGACTGATACAGGTAAGGGTGTTACATTCGGAGTATTAGAGAAGCCTGGGTTCAAGTCTTGGCTTTAGCAAAAATTTTTGGTTTTTCCGTTGAATGAATCTGAACATTAGCATGTAGACCTGATAAATAATTATAGTTGGAATGTGACACAAATGAGCTTGTGGTCCTGTGGTGAGTGGCGTGTTACTGTTACCTGAGGTCTAAGGTTCAAGTCATGGCAATGTAATAGAGTATTTATTTTGCTACTCTTGCCATGAAAGAAGCTGATGTTGTTTGAGACTCTGTTGTGGTGAGTGGAGTTTGACTTGGTCAGGGAGTATGTGGAGGAAATCAAGGAGAGGATGGGGGAGAAAATCAAGGAGAGGATTATGGAGAGATTTTAAGAGGAAAAAGAGGAGTTTGAGGGTATGTGGGTTTGTGCGCAATTTGCTTAGGGAAAACTCATGATTTTGGCTTTGGGAGGAGTGTGTTTTCATTTTGGCAATTGAGAGCATTTTTGGTAAAACTGGTCATAAAACTTTTCCCTTCTCTAGTGTCGAAATTGTATTATTGTTTGCTCTTCTTTTTAATAGCCTTGCATTCTTGTGTGCTTTTACGTGTTTAGTTAAAACTAATGTGACCATTTGGTATTTTCTTTTCTTTTACTTCTTTGAACCTTAGCCGTACACTGCTTCCCTCCTCATCTCCAAATCATCGGTTGTCTTAAACCGTTCCTTATTGCATTGCTAAGAACCGAACATTTACCACTTACCCTCATCCCTTTATTTTGATTCTTCTATGATTGGGCATTCTTCTTTTCGTTTTTGGTTCACTATATCTAGCACATGTATCAATCTAGAAGCTTGGCGTATACTCCACCCTCTGTTATTTTACCTTTGTTCTGTTGTCAGATTAGTAAGGAATCATTGACAAAGCGGTAAAGGTTCATGAGTTTCTCTTGTTTTCATTACTACAATGATCCTCTTTCAATACATTCTCTTCCTTCTATTGCGCTTATATCTAATATCTCATTACACTACCATTTTCTGGAAGGTGCTAGTGTTCCTGTTTACCTATGTAATGGAACACATTCGGCTTTGGTGGGTGTAAGCTGAATACTCTTCCTCTGAATGTGGCCATTAAGTCTCGGTAAGTGACTGTCCAACTAAGTTCAATCTGTTCTGTTACTTGTTGGGGGTTTTAAGTCTTATTGTTTTTCTTCTTCTTTGGGTAAACAATCCTGTCTAATAAGTTCTATTGTTAAAGTAGATAATCAGTAAGGACGTGAGATCGATTCGTAATCAACGATCAGGGCAATAAGCTATTTCCGTTCGTTCAAGGTGAGTAGTGAGTAATGATTTGGGTTTTAGTATTAAGAAATCTAACGACTGGAAAACTGATGGAAAATCTTGAATGAATATAGGCTTTGGAGTGGTGGGTTGTTCACTCAATTTTGCAATCAGGTGAGTATTCACACCACCTATACTGTAAATCGGCACAAGCTAAAAAGTCGAAGAATATGGCTATTAAGGCCACATGGGCGTGCGATCGATTGTGTGGTGAACCGAACCCACGAAACATGGGTGTTAGACTATAGAGGCCGCCATGAGCGTTCTCATGGGTTTGGGCCACGATGGGCTGAAATGGGCCGTGTGGGCCTAATGGGCTTGTGGGTTCCATAGGATAAATTCTACAATATATGGTAATTTCTGGACTGGGCTGTGTAGTTCACATGGCCGTGGTAACTTCTGAGCTTGATGGGCCACAAGGGCATATGGGCCTACTTGGGCCGCATAATGGGCCTTGGGGCCACTTACACTGTTAGGACCGTTGAGGTTACACAAGTCGCTTGAGGCGACTATAGACCTTCTGATGGGTCGATAACAGTACCTAGACCCCAAGGCAGGTAAAATGACCAAAATTCCACTCTGAGCATGACATTCTGCATTCACGTATGAGATTATGACATGACATATTGCATGGGGTTGGGATATTATTATGGAGGAAGTATACTGTACTATTGGCTTTTAGCCTTTATATTGATTACTGGTAGCTTTGCTGCGATACCGTTACTAGTATCTTTGCTGCGATACTGATATTGGTGTGTCTGGCTGGGTGGGTCGACTTTGTCCCTACATGGTGTGATTGGTGGTACGGAGTGGTGTGTCTGGCTGGATTGGGGTGGATTTCACTGTTGCATTTCTGCACTGACACTATTACTATCACTGAAATGGGCTCAGGCCCGGACTGTTACTGCGTACTGTGTTCTGACTATTAGATAAGGGATTACACACTGATTTCCTTGTAAACTCACTCTTCTTTTTAATTGTCCAGGTAATCCCCAGTTTAAGAGGATTTGGCGCTGCGAGGGACTCGAAGGTGGCCACATGACCGTAATTATGCTATGCATGATTTTACTTTTATCTGAATTTTCATTTTGGGTTTTTAATTCTGTAATAAGGCCTTTTGTGGATTTAAATTTTAATTGGGTATTTGCTTGCTTACTTAAAACTACTAGTCTAAGGGAAGACGAGTTTTCAAAATATCAATTATTTGCAATGACACATGATTTAACCTTCAATGTTTTGAAAAGCTTCCGCGTTTAAATCAATGCAATAAAATAATGGCAATTTAATATGACTAATGTTTTGACTAGCTGAATGGATAATGACAAGGAATTTAACATACTAAAGTTTTTATTAAACCACAAAGAGATTTTAACTATTCAAACACGTCTTTACCAACAAAGTTCATATCTTCAAAAAGCAGTGTAATGTGACACGCCAGATTCGGCCATAACGTCTGGGCCAGGTATGGGGTGTTACAGGTTTTGTATATTCTAGGACTAATGTAGCATGTGTGAGAGTCTAGCTATACATGCCATATATACTCTGTGATAGTGTGATGATTCCTGACAGTTTAAATTGTGTTTTCATGTAGTAATGGATGTAACGCCCCTTACCCGTGTTCAACACCGAAACAGGGTACAAGGTATTACCAGATCATAACACATACCATTAAACAAAACCGAAATAGAAATATGTCATCCAAATAGATAATGTATCATTATAACATATGTCTTGAACAATGTTAGCCAACTTCAATGGCATTGTACAAAATAATTAGTCAAATAATGTAGCCAATATTTTAAACCTAGGCAATTATGACATGTAACAAAATAACGAAGCCTACTATACATGCCATAATTCAAAATGTTTAGTTCAAATACCCAAAAGTATTGATAGTGCGGGCAGATCTTCAACGATCCTTAACTCCTGTGCAAGCTGGACGGCACTATAAGACAAAAGATAGAAAAGAAAGTAAGCTTATAGCTTAGTAAGTAAGTACATAAATAATAATTAAAGAATCTAATATGTTTACACAATGACTCAAGTGTATCTACTTTTAATTTCAATATTAACTCCACTTTGATCAAGCTGTCTCTCCTGTGTCATGCTCACTAAATAAATCATAACTTGAGTTACAAAACTCAAAATTCAAATCCGTAATTTTTCCTGAAACTAGACACATATTACTTCTTACTAAAAGTTTTCTAGAATTTTTGGTCTAGCCAATTAGTACGGTTTATTAGTTAAAGTTTCCCCTATTATACAGCTCGATGGATCTGACCTCTGTTCACTACGAATTGATTTATCCTAGTAAAAAAGGTTAAATAGCCATGAAATTTGTTTCATTTAAAACTAGACTCAATAATGAATCTAGGAATATAAGCTATATTTCTTAATTATTTTTCTACAATTTTTAATGATTTATCAAAGTCAGAAAAGGGGATCACATAGTCATTCTGAACAAGTCACACACAAATATAAATATCTCAAAATATAGAGTTCCTTTACTTGCTCTGTTTCACTTACATGAGAATAGACTCATAAATCTTTAATTTAATATCTCATTCAGCCTCTAATTAAGTTCCTACTATTTTTGGTGATTTTTCAAATTCACATCACTGCAACTGTCCAAAACAGTATTATTGAAAATTCACTCTTTCACACTTTCTTTGTATTAACCTCATTTAGCATACATATCACAATTCATTTTCACCACATTTCATACATCACAAGTATAGGTCCATGATTACAATGTCACCGTAAAATCATCCAGTTAAACACTTCGGATCAATTCTCGATACTTGGTGGTTTCAGCACACAGCTCCACCCATCATATATCATATAATTCGGCTCTCTTGTACACAAGGTGAACACTTAGTACTACCCATGTGACCTAGCCAATTTATCTCGTAGCTCTCTTGTCTACATGGTGTCCTTCACTTGGGATCACACATGCGACCTAGCTACTTTTATCTCTCCCGTAGCTCTCTTGTCTACATGGGATACATCCCGTATCACACATGTGACCTAACTACTACATAGTATCTCGTACCTCTCTTGTACACATGATGTGCACTCAGCACCATACATGTGACCTAGCTACGTTCCATCTATATTATTCAATCTTTTCGAATGTTCAACCGAGATTTCTCTCTCTATTACTTATTTCCATTCTTTCAATAGTCTATTTATGCTTCAAAATCAGCTAAAATATATATATTGGGCTGAAATATAATAAATGTAAATGAACTTAATGTATTATTTACATACAAACTTACCTTGGTGCAAAATTTGAGAATTTTGCAATTTATTCCAAAATCTTTTCCTTCCCCCGTTCGAGGTCGATTCCACGCCTTTCATGATTATTGAGCTTGAAAGCTTGGAAAAACCCTAGCTATGGAGAACATGTAAGTTTCGGCCAAGCTTGAATGAAGATGAACACATTTTTGTGTTATTTTTCCCATTTTATTTCATTTAATATACAAATGACCAAAATGCCCTTACTACTAAACTTTCAAAAATTCCATCCATGTCCATATTTTTGTCCATATAAAGTATAATGGTCTAATTGCCATTTAAGGACCTCTACTTAAAACCACCATTTCAATCAAGTACTTTATGAACTAGAACACACACATTCTTCACCTATTTCAATTTAGTCCTAAATGTCAAATTAAACACCCAAACGATAAAATTTCGCAACGAAATTATCACACAATTATGCAATCATAATATAAACACTAAAACTAAATCAAAATAATTTTTTTCGACCTCAGATTCATGGTTTCGAAACCACTGTTTCATTTTGGCCCTAAATCGGGCTGTTACAATGGATCTCGAAAGAGCTATAGTTGATGATGTAAAGAGTAATGCGCCTGCTCCTGCTCAAAGGACAGCGCTTACTGAATCCAGACCTGTGATGAGTAGACACAAGGGAGAGGCTAAACAAGCCTTTTTCCATATGATGAATGAGTGGTTCACAGAATTCGTTCGAACGAATCCGGCTGCTCAACAACCTTCACCCCCGCCTATCCCTCAACAAGTCACAGTTGTGCCACAAGTGATAGATCTGATTCAATTGAGTAAGCCACTTGTTGATAAGATTCATAACTATGGGTGTAACACCCTTGACCCATATCCGTTGCTGAACTAGGGTTAAAGGCATTACTGGAAAAAATCAGAACATTAACATTCATTAAATAAGCATCGAAGCATTAAAGATCAATCATCAATATAGAGTCCCTTATATAGGTCATCGAGACCTTAAACATGTATTAGAAAGGGATCGGGACTAAACCAAACACATAGAAAATTTCTTCAAAATTTAAACATTTTTCAAACAAGTACAGGTCACACACCCGTGTGAATAGGCTGTTTGCCTTACATGACATTAGACACAACCGTGTGTCTAGGCCGTGACAAAACAGGGCATACATACTGACTTGCTCACACAGCCAGAAGACACGCCCGTGTGTTTTGGCCATGGTCGAATCTGACTTGGGCCACATGGCTAGCCATACACCTGTGTGCCTTGGCCGTGCCCGAGCCGACTTACAATTGTAAGGTACCCCAGGGGACACACGGCTGTGCAACAAAGCTGTGTGTCACACGGCTGAGACACATGCCCGTGTTCCGGCCCATGTAGACAAAAATAGGCCATTTGAATAGCCAACTTGCCACCCCAATTGGGTCAAACCTACAAGCACCAAACCAAGCATATTTACACAACATTTTATGACCAATTCACAGCCAAGACTTAAGCCATTCATGACATATCATTGCCAACCAAATTTCCATCTCAATACATCAACCAAATCATAAAAAATCTAAAATAAAATCATACCAAACATAAGTTTTAACTTCATGACCAAACCTTATCAATTACCATAACTATCACATGCCAAAAGCTTACATATCTTACCATTTCTTATATTCATACACAAACACACTAAATATATCATATTGCCTTTTAATTCGTATACCAAAACCATACTTAATCACATCCATACCATGCCATATCACATGGTTAAATATATATAATCACAATACATAATCTAACACTTCTAGCCTATACATGCCATACTTTAATATATATATTTTCAAAGTACCAAAAATCAGGCTCAATAGTGTGGTGATGATCCTTGATGATCCCTGAACTCACAGTAGCTTCTATATCTATAAAAAAATGGAAACACACACACAAAGTAAGCTTTCAAAAGCTTAGTAAGTTCGTACCAAAATCAACAACAGTATATAAAATATGAAACAACAACACATAAGTACTTATAAATTCCCTGTTCATCTATCAATTTCATGCCAACATCATCCATATATTTACACCAATTCAATAAACTTTATATGCATAATACCATCTACCACATAAGTATTAAACTTAAATGAACATTCACGTATTGATTCATTTTCATTCTCAACTATTGTTCGGATATTTTAAGACTTTCCAAAGATTACCAATTCTTTAAACATCTGCACACTTAGTGCTTTAAAGATTAGCTGAAGCTATAATAATTCCGTATAATTAGTGCTTTCTCAATTAACCGAAGCTATCTCGGTATCGCACACTTAGTGCCAAATACCATTGATTTATCATCGTATTCATCCAAACTAAATGTATATACAATCTATGTATAAACAAAGCATCAAAACATACTTATAACATCATGTTTTATGTACGAACTTACCTCATACTCGGAGTTGTCGACTCGGATTGTTTACTCAATAACCTTCGACTTCCCTCAGTCTAAATCTGATGTCCTCTTTTCTTGATCTATATGTATTCAAAATTAACCCTTTTATTCACTAAATCATTCAAACCAATCCATATACACACAATTAAGGCATATTGCAAACCAGCCCTCACATTTTCACATTTCGACACTTTAGTCCCTAATTCACAAAATCACAAAATACACAAATTTTTCTTGTACACAAGCTTAGAGGAATTTTCATAGCTCTCATATAAGTCCATACATTTAATTTATTTCACATTTTAGTCCCTCAATTTACACATTAGCCCGTTTTACTCAAAATTATAAAAAATCTAAAGACAAAACATATAAACCCAACATCATACTTTCATATTTCATCATATAACAACATAAAACTCATGAATTTATCATAGCAAATTTCAAATTCATCATCAAAGTTAGAAATAGAGGCATGGGCTTAGTAAAACATAAAGCAACAATCACAAAAATGTAGAAATTATCGAAAATAAATAAAAAACGAACCTTGAATTAAGCCTTGTGTGTGCCAAAACCTTAAATCTCTTTTTCGTTTCTTTTACTATGATTTTTGGTTGATTAGGAACACAAAATGATGATATTTTCATGCATTTGTTTTATTTTAATTCATTTAATAAACAGTTTACTAATTTACCTTTTTAATAACCATTATAAAATCACCTAATGGATGGTTATTAATGTCTATTCAAACTTCTAATGGTCAAATAACCACATAAGGGCCTCACAATGAATAAATACAAATCCAATAGGCACTTTTAACATATAGCAAGCAACTTTTAAATTTTACGCGATTAGGTCCTTTTATCAAATTAAGCATACAAACAATTAATTTTCATACGAAACTTTCACACATACTAATTCACACATCATAAGTGCGAAAAATAATATTTAACTATTTTTTTACTAGGGTCTAAACCGGATTGTTACAATGGGGCTGAAGAGTTTCGAGCTAATGTTGATGATGATGCTAAACGAGCTGAGTTCTAGCTTGATAATGCACTCCAAATGTTCGATGAGTTATCTTGTACTCTTGATGAATATATCAAATGTGCCATATCTTTTTTAAGAGACACTGTGTATCACTGGTGGAATACATTAGTATCGGTGGTTCCAAAAGAACGAGTTACTTGGGAGTTTTTCCAAACTAAATTCTGAAAGAGATATGTTAGCTAGAGATTCATTGATCAGAAATGCAAAGAGTTTCTCGAGCTAGAACAGGATTGTATGTCTATTACCAAATATAAGCAAGAATTTGTTAGATTGAGTAGATACGCTCGGGAATGTGTTTCAATTGAAGCTATTATGTGAAAGAGATTTGAGGATGATTTAAATGAAGACATCAAGCTATTAGTTGGGATTTTGGAAATCAAAGAGTTTGTGATACTCGTCGAATGGGCATGTAAAGCTGAAGAACTTGAACAAGAAAAGAGAAAAGCTGACTTTGAAGCCAGAGACTCCAGAAAGAGATCGATAAGTAAATCTTCACAGTCTGTATCAAAGAAATTCTGAGACTTGTTCAATCTTTCTAATGAATCAATGAGATATTCTAGTTGAGATCATGAAAAGCAACCTTTGAGTTCTAAAGTTCAAGCTACATCTATTGCTAGTGTTGGCGGTGTGATACAAAACTGACCTGAATGTAGATATTATGGAAAATAGCATATCGGTGATTATAGATTGAATGATCAGACCTGTTTTAAATGTGGATCATTAGATCTTTTCATTCGTAACTGTCCAGAGTTGGCTGAGCAAGATACAATACAAAATATGAGGCCAAGTAACACTGCAGTTAGAGGTAGACCACCCAGAAACACGAGAAATGTGAGTCGTAGCTAGAGAACAACTAAAGATTCTGCTGTGAGGTCAGAGGCCAGAGCACCTGCACGAGCCTATGCTATTCGCGCTCACGAAGAAGTGTCATCTCCAGATGTTATCACCTATACTTTTACTCTTTATGATACTAATGTGACTGCATTGATAAATCCATAATCAACTCATATGTATATATGTGTTAATTTAGTATCCAGTAAGACTTTGCCTTTAGAGTCTACTGAATTTGTGATTAGAGTATCGAACCCCTTAGCAAGTGTGTTTTGGTTGATAAAGTGTACAAGAAATGTCCATTGATGATTTGGGATTTCTATTTTTCGGCTGATCTGATGTTGCCATTTGATGAATTTGATATAATTCTGGGTATGGATTGACTAGCGCTACATGATGCTATGGTAAACTGTAAACAAAAGACGATTAATCTGAGATGTTAGAATAATGAGATTATCTGAATTGAGTCAGATGATTTGAATGGTTTACCAGTAGTGATTTCATTGATGTTAGCTTAGAAATATGTGAGAAGGGGTTGCGAAGCTTATTTTTCTTATGTGCTTGATACGAAAGTGACTGAAAAGAAGATTGAATCAGTGCCAGTTGTGTGCGAGTATCCTGTAACAGCCCAATTTAGACCCTATTCAGAATGGTGGTTTCGGGACCACAAATTCGAGTCAAAAAAATATTCTAAAATTATTTTTTGTGTTTATTATGTGTGAATTTATATGTGTGAAATTTTCGTGCTTTAATTTTATTGTTTGAGTGCCCGATTTAATCAAAGGGCTTAATCACGTAAAATGAAAATTTGATGGTTATATGTAAAAAGGCCGAATTGTTGTTCTCTTTTTAAATTACGTCATTTATGTTGCAATTATGCCATTGATTATATGAATGGACAGTAATGGCATGTAATATATAGTTTTGTTATTAAATCATTAAGGTTAATACGTAAATTTATTAATATGTTAATATATCATAAAACATAAAATAATCATAATGCATTCATCTTTTGTTTTTGGTGACCGAAACACTAAAAGAAAAGAAAGAAACAAAGCCTACGGTATTCGGCCTTTGTTAAGCTCAATCAAGGTATGTAACTAGCTCAGTTTTTGATAATATTTACATTTTTTAGATCGTTGTTATGTTATCTATCAAGCCCATGTTTCAATTTTTGAATTTGATGATGATTCTGTATTTTTCCATTGTTGAAAGCTTGTGATTTTTGTTGTTTGATGATGGAAAAGAAAAGATATATGATAGATTAACATGTTTTCTATTTGAATTTTTGATGATTTTGAGTAATTAGGGCTAATTTGTAAAAAATGATAGATTGAGGGACTAAAATATGAAATAAATGAAATGTGTAGACTTGTATAAGGAAGATGAATATTCGACCTAAGCATGGTATATTGAAATTTTGCATATTTTGTGTTTTGTACAATTTGGACTAAATTGTAAAAAGTGTAAAATGTCAGGGTAAAATAGTAATTTGCCATTTATGTGGTTTTGGACTAAATTGAGTGAAAATATGTTTGAATGAGTTTAATTTGGATATGTTTAGATCAAGAACCAAAGAAATCAAATTTGGATCGAGGGAAAACTAAGGTTGTTGATTAGCCGTCCCGTTCCAATTTTCATCGTCTGAGGTAAGTTTATAAGCAAATAGATATTGTTAATTTTAAATAAATATGAGCTTTATTTGCTGAAATGAACTATGTGAAGTATATATGTTGTTAATCGAATGTGTATAAGCTTGGGAGCTATGTTTACAAATTTGTTTCGACCGAGTTACGACGTCTGCAAGCCCCGTACGAACCTTAGGAATAGCTAGGATACATATGTCATGACATAGGATTTTTGATATGTGATCTCGTGTAAGACCACGTCTAGGATGTTGGCATCGATATATGTGGTTACGCGTAAGACCATGTCTAGGACATCAGCATCGTATTTGATTCGTGTAAGACCCTGTCTAGGACAGTGGCATCAATATGAGATAGCATGTCAGACCACGTCAAGTTGTACGATACATGTGATAATTCGAGTATCCTATTTAATTCCAAATGGTTCAACAGGTAATGATAATTGTGATTGAATGTGTAAAATGAGTAAGGGTGATCAGGTATGTAATAACCTATTCCTTATTTGCAATAAGGTAAGTTGGTTACTTGATTTGTGTTGCAAATCAATTATGATGTAAATGAAAAATTAAATGCATATATGAAATGTATATTCGGCCAAAGGATTTGTATAGTGATATTATAAAGGTGACTTATCTGCAAATATATATGAATGATTATATTCGGTCTTATTAATGTATGTATATGATTTTATGTATATTAGGTTATACAATGGTATCATGGTTTTGAAGTTTAATGTTACTTTGATAATAGTTACATGTATCTTAGGCCAAGGTAAAATTTGTATATGGAATTACCTGTTATTTATGAAATTGTAATCTTGAAAATAAAAGTGATCATGATAGTAGAAATTAGTTTGGTTAAATTGAGCTGTAAATGATATTGAATTATTTATTTGCTTATGACTTACTAAGCTATGATAGCTTACTGTATGTGTTTGTTTGCATTGTTTTATAGATTTCGGAATCAAGTTACGAGCTCAGGGATCATCGTCAAAGTCTATCACACTATCGACTGTCTTCGGTATTTATTAAGCTAAATTTTCAAACTTATGGCATGTATAGGCTGGATTATATTTTAAAATGTTGAATTTTGGTTTATGTATATATATAAGCCATGCGAAAATGGCTTGTTTATTTTGTTAGAATCTGTTTCAAGGTTTGAACAACTTATAAGTATATTTAGTTATGGTTTTGATGTTCCGGCCAATATATATATGTGAATCATGGTTGATACATGTGCTAATGGTGATAAGGTTATGCCAAAGTATATGTGTATGGTATATTTGTTTTGAAGTGAAATTATGGTTGTATATTTTGTTGAGCTATTTACATGATTGATAAATGGGACATATTAGGTAAATGATTGTGATTTGAAGTGTTGATATTCGGTTGTGGAATGACATAGATATAAATAATAGTTTATTTCTTTTTATCATTGAATATAAATGAGATTTAAGCATAATGAATAGCTTGTGAAATAACCATGTTTAGATTTGGTAAACAAGGTGAATTACCTTTCGGTGGATGTTAGATATGTAACGCCCCCACGCCCGAGACCATCGCCGGAGTCGAGCTTGAGGGGTTACCGAACAATATTTATCAAATTAAGAACTTCAAATCATTTATTTCTACATTCACAGCTTTCTAACTACCAGCATCACAGTTACAAGAAAAATCATATCTCGAGTTACGAAACTCGAAATCTAGATCCGTAAATTTATCCTAAATCTAGACTCATATATATTTAGTAATTGTTTTCTAGAATTTTTGGTTGGGCCAATTAGTACAGTTTGTTAGTTAAAGTCTCCCCTGTTTCAGGGTTCGACTGCTCTGACCTCTGTGTATTACGAATCAGATATTTCTCTATACAGAAATTAAATGACTATTAGGTTTGTTTCTATTAAAACTAGACTCAATAAAGAACCTGTAAATATACAGAACAACTTCTAATTATTTTTTTAAAATTTATTATGAATTTTTAAAGTTAGAATAGGGTATCCAGAAACCACTCTGGCCCTATTTCACAAAAGTTTAAATATCTCATAAAATATAATTTATAGGCCTGTTTTGTTCAATCCACATGAAATTAGACTCATTAAGCTTCAATTTCATAACTTACTCATCATTTAGTTCCATTTATACTATTTTAGTGATTTTTCAAATTCATATCATTGCTGCAGCAATATTCTGTTTTAAGGCAAGTTTCATCTTTCCATGAATTTTTATGAACTAGATAACCTATTAAACTTCCATAATATCAAACATGATCTGAATTAGCCATCACCATGACTTATCAATATCAAACATTTTCTCAACCAAACATGGCCATATCATAAAATTATTTACACAAAATAAGTATATTGCTATACATGCCATACTTAAGTTTTACAAGCCATTTACCCAGATGAAAGTCCTTTGGATAGTGTGATCGAACCTTCGACCCGTCCCGATTCCCGAGCTGGCTTGTTCAAAACTACAGTAAATAAAGTGGAGGGAGTAAGCATAAATGCTTAGTAAGTTCATATGTAAATAACAAGTAACATAACAATACAAATATACCAAACAACTTTAGCATGGTATCACCAAAACATATATCACATTTCTAAACATCATTCATCATCTTACCACCTTATCGTTGTTGTATCTATTTTCATCCCGAGAGTGAAGAACATACCTGTCCAAAGTGTCCATTTGACAACACTTACCAATACGTCGCTTGCATCTTAAGTGTTCTTTCATTTCACTAGAAATTTCACCCGTTGAACACATCGGAATACAACTCGGATACACGGATAATTTGCACATTAGTGCCTCATATGTAATCAAGAAATCATGTAACCCGCCCCTAAGTAAACTCTGACTCAACTCAACGAGCTCGGGCGTTCGCATCCATAAGTGAACTCGGACTCAACTCAACGAGTTCGGACATTCGCATCCATAAGTGAACTCGGACTCAACTCAACGAGTTCGGATGCTCAACCGTCCTAGTGACATGTCACTTGTATACTAATCTATTCCTAAGGTTCAAACGGGCTTTTTCCCTCGATCTCACATTTGCCGTCTTCCATGGAATATCGGAACCGATACTCGGTAGCAATTCATATTTATCAAGTAGTAAACATAATTTGCATATTACTCAACATTAACCACAAAGCATAATATTTCACGATTAAAAATCAGCGTATCATATAATTAACATTAATAACTTAAAAATAACATTTATGCTACATTATTTACACATGAACTTACCTTGGTACCAAAATATAAAGATTTTGCAATTTAGTCCATAATCTTTTCTTTTCCTCGATCACGACATGAATCTCGTTTTTCTTGATCTATAATACCAAATTAATCTTATTTAATACATACATTTATCAAAACAGCATTTAATACGAACTTTAAAAAAATTACACTTTTTCCCCTAAACCTTTGCATAATTACACTTTTGCCCCTAGGCTCGGGAATTAAACTTTATTCCTTATTCTTATGTTTTATAACATGCTGATCACTTTTCCCTTCTATGGCAACATCAAATTCTCTCTCTAACATATACTTGTGACTATTAGGTATTTTTGTCGATTAAGCCCTTTTACTCGTTTTCACTAAAAAACCGAGTAGCACAAGTTGTCTAACATAATTTAAAACCCCATATTCTATAATAAAACATCAAAATACACATATTTCACCTATGGGTATTTTTCCAAATATAAACCCTAGGTTGAATTATTGCTAGCATAAGCTTAATCGAGCTTCCGGGATTCCAAAAACATAAAGAACATTAAAAACGGGGCTTAGAATCACTTACTATGGAGCTTGGAAGCTTGAAACAAACCCTAGCTATGGAGAACCCTTGAAATTTCGGCCTAATGAAGAAGATGGACAAAAATTGGCTTTTAATTTTGTTTTTAATTCATTTTAATAACTAAATGACCAAAATACCCTTACTACTAAACTTTCCAAAAATTCCTTCCATGTCCTAATTTTGTCCATGAACTTAAAATTGGTCAAATTGCTATTTAAGACCTCCTCATTAATATTCCAAAACAATTTCATACTAAAAACTTCTAGAATGCAAGTTTTGCAACTTATTCGATTTAGTCCCTACTTTCAATTTAAGCACTTTAGGCATAGAATTTCATCACGAAATTTTCACACAATCATGCAATCATATCATAATCATCAAAATAATTATAAAATTATTATTTCTATCTCGGATTTATGGTCACGAAACCACTATTTTGATTAATCCCTAATTCAGGATATTACAACTCTCCCCCCTTTTAAGGATTTTCGTCCTCGAAAATCTTACCGATAAACAGGTGTGGATATTGGTTTCTCATAGTTTCTTCAGGTTCCCATGTAGTCTCTTCTACCCCATGCTTTTGCCACAACACTTTCACAAGTGCAACACTTTTATTTCTTAGTTGTTTGACTTCTCGAGCTAAAATCTTAATCGGTTCTTCTTCATAAGTCATATCCGGTCGTAGTTTAACTTCTGTCGGTGAAATTATATGTAAGGATCCGAACGATACTGACGTAACATAGATACGTGAAACACATCATGAATCTTCTCTAATTCGGGTGGTAACGCTAGCCGATATGCTACCGGTCCAACTTTTTCAATTATTTCATACGGTCCAATAAAATGGCGTCCGACATTTACGACCATATAATGCTTCATAAGGTGCCATCTTCAAACTTGTCTGATAACTAATATTATAAGAAAA
Source organism: Gossypium hirsutum (assembly GCF_007990345.1). Taxonomy (NCBI): domain Eukaryota; kingdom Viridiplantae; phylum Streptophyta; class Magnoliopsida; order Malvales; family Malvaceae; genus Gossypium; species Gossypium hirsutum. Next base: position 52,381,641 of record NC_053425.1, on the reverse strand, counting down.
TTCTACCAATGGTAAGTACCTTTCCCAACTATCTTGAAATTCCAATACGCAACATCTGAGCATGTCTTCAAGAATCTGAATTACTCTATCTGATTGTCCATCAGTTTGTGGATGAAAGGCAGTGCTGAAATTTAACTTTGTACCTAATGCTTCTTGCAACTTTTGCCAAAAACGTAAGGTAAACCTCGGATCTCTATCCAAAATGATTGACAAAGGTATCCCATGAAGTCTAACAATCTCTCGGATATACAATTCAGCTAACTTATTAAGAGAATAATTGTACGTATCGGAATAAAATGAGCCGATTTAGTCAGTCTGTCAACTATTGCCCAGATGTCATTTTTCTTCCCTGGAGTTAACGGCAACCCTGATATAAAATCCATAGTAATCCGATCCCATTTCCATTCAGGAACCATAATAGGCTGGAGTAATCCCGAAGGTACTTGGTGTTCAGCTTTCACTTGTTGACAAACTAAGCACTTTGATACAAACTCGGAAATATCTCTTTTCATTCCACTCCACCAGTACATTTTCTTCAAGCCATTATACATCTTCGTACTGCCCGGATGAACCGCTAAACAACTATTATGTGCTTCATTCAAAATCTTTTGAATCAACTCATCATTTTTCGGTACACAAATCCAATTTTTAAACATTAAGCAACCATCAGAACCGATTCTGAAATCTGATCCCGTATCATCTTCACACTGTTTTCTTTTGGCTAGCAAATATTGATCATTTTTTTGAGCTTCAAAAATCTCTTGTAAAAACATCGGTCTTGCTCTTAACTCTGCTAGAATCGAACCGTCATCTGAAATTTTCAACTGAGTGTTCATAACTCTCAAAGCAAACAACAACTTTCTGCTTAAAGCATCAGCAACCACATTCGCTTTTCCCGGATGATAATCAATAACAAGCTCGTAATCTTTCAATAACTCCAACCATCTTCGCTGTCTCAAATTCATGTCTTTTTGTGACATCAAGTATTTAAGACTTTTGTGATCGGTATATACTCGGGACTTTTCACCATACAAATATTGTCGCCAAATCTTCAAAGCAAACACCACTGCAGCCAATTCCAAATCGTGAGTAGGATAATTCCTCTCATGAGGTTTTAACTATCTGGAAGCATAAGCCACCACTTTTCCTTCTTGCATGAGTACACACCCCAAACCATTTAGAGAAGCATCACTATACACCACAAATTCTTTACCTGATTCGGGTTGTATCAACACTGGTGCTTCAGTTAATAACTTTTTCAATTCTTCAAAACTCTGTTGACATTCTTCCGTCCATTCAAATTTAACATCCTTTTGGAGTTGTCTAGTCATAGGAGCAGTAATTATAGAAAATCCATTTACGAACCGCCGATAATACCCAGCTAGCCCCAAGAAACTCCTAACTTCAGTTACATTTTTCGGTGGTTTCCAATCAACAATGGCTGAAATTTTACTAGGATCAACCCGTATACCATCACCTGAAACAATATGACCCAAAAATCCAACTTCCCGGAGCCAAAATTCACTTTTACTAAACTTAACATACAGCTGCTTATCTCTTAAAGTTTGCAAAACTATCCTCAAACGCTCAGCATGCTCTGTCTCATCTTTTGAACAAATTAAAATATCATCTATAAACACCACAACAAATCTATCCAGGTATGGCCGAAATATGCGATTCATTAAGTCCATAAACACAGCAGGAGCATTTGTCAACCCGAATGGCATAACTAAAAATTCATAATGACCGTACCTTGTTCTAAAAGCAGTTTTAGGCACATTTGACTCTTTTACTCGCAGTTGATAATACCCAGATCTCAAGTCAATCTTTGAAAACCATGTCGCTCCTTTTAGCTGATCAAACAAATCATCAATTCTCGGCAACGGATACTTGTTTTTTATTGTCACCTTGTTTAACTGCCGATAATCAACACATAATCTCATAGAACCATCGTTCTTTTTCACAAATAACACGGGAGCACCCCAAGGTGAAAAACTCGGTCTCACAAAGCTTTTATCAGTCAACTCTTGCAACTGTGACTTTAATTCTTTCAACTCTGTTGGTGCCATTCTATATGGAGCAATCGAGATCGGAGCTGTTCCCGGTATTAAATCAATACCAAATTCTACTTCCCTGACTGGAGGCAAACCCGACAATTCTTTTGGAAATACGTCCGTAAATTCACACACAACCGGCAGTAATTCAACTTTCTTTTCAACTTCTTTTGTATTAATTGCATACGCCAAATAAGCTTCATAGCCCTTTCTCAAATATCTCTGAGCCGACATCGAAGAAATCATACTAGATAATGCCTCTGATTTGTCTGGCTCAACCCGCAGAATTTCATCACTTTCACACTTTAATTCTATAACCTTTTCTTTGCAATTTATTATAGCATCATGCAATGTCAACCAATCCATACCCAAAATAACATCAAATTCATCAAACGGCAACAACATCAAGTCGGCCGGAAAGTAATGACCCCGAATCATTAAAGGGCATTTCTTGCCTACTTTATCAACTATCACGCATTTGCCTAACGGGTTCGACACTCTAATCATAAATTCTATGTTCTCAACAGGTATATTCATACTAGACACCAGTTTAATGCATACGTATGAATGAGTAGAACCAGGATCAATCAAAGCAATAACATTAATATCATAAAGAGAAAATGTACCGGTAATCACATTGGGTGAGGAAGCATCTTCACGCGCTTTAATAGCATAAGTTCTAGCTGGAGCTCTTCCCTCAGATCTAACTGCTGCATCTCTGGCTACATTCTTACTGCTTGTTTCACTTCCAGCTTTTCTCGGATACCTTCCCCTCGAGTTTGCACCACTAGCTTTTACACTCTGAAATTTTTCTTTCTCAGCTCTCTCTGGGCAGTCTCTAATAAAATGATTCGGAGAACCACATCGAAAACATTCATTTGCTCTGCACGGACCAAAATGATTTCTACCACACCGTTGGCACTCGGGTTTAACAAATCTCGAGTTCCCTACACTGGATGCAGAAGTATTTTGAGACTTAGGACCCACATTCTGCTTCTTAAAATTTCCATATGATTGCCCAGCTGAAACTTGGGAACGAGGATTCATATTTCTTGACTTTCCGGGTTGCTGTGAAGGTGCCTTACTCATTGGCCTTTTCTTCCAATTTCGTGTCTCAGCCTCTACCTTCCTCTTCTCTTTAAGTAGTTCTTCAGCCTTACAAGCTCAATCAACTAGGACTACCATTTCTTTCAGTTTAAGGATCCCGACAAATACTTTAATGTCTTCGTTGAGCCTGTCTTCAAATCGTCGGCACATCTTGGCTTCTGTAGGAACACATTCCCTGGCATACTTACTCAATCGAACAAACTCTCTTTCATATTCTGAGACTGTCATATTATCTTGCTTCAGCTCAAGAAACTCTTTACATTTCTGATCAATAGATCTTTCACTAATATATTTCTTTTGAAACTCTTCTTGAAAGAATTCCCAGGTTACCCTCTCTTTCGGTACCACCGAAATGAAAGTCTTCCACCAATTATAGGCTGAATCTCTCAACAAAGATGTAGCACATTTCAAACATTCTTCAGGTGCATAAGATAATTCATCAAATACCCGGATAGAATTTTCAAGCCAGAACTCTGCTTTCTCTGCATCATCATCAATATTTGCTCTAAATTCTTCAGCCCCTTGTTTACGAATTCTATCAATGAGGGTTCTGTGAAATTTTATCATATCCACTCCGTGAGGCATTGGAGGCATAGGTTGAGGAATTGGGGGAGGTGGGGGAGGTCGTACATTTGGGTTCGTACGAACGAACTCAGTGTACCATGCACTCATCATTTGGAGAAAGGTTTCCCGATCCCTTTCTCCTCCTCCCTGACCAACAGTAGGAGGTGGGTTTTCAGTCGGCGCTGCCCCTTCAGCCGGAGCTGGCGCATTACTCTCTACTTCATTTGCCACAGCTGGATCGGGATCCATTTACTATATAAAAATCATTTAAAAAGTTCAGAAGTCGTCACACTATCACAATTCATACATATGGCATGCATAGAAAAAATCCGTACAAATAACACGTAGTCCGAGAACCGACTAAACCTGCTCTGATACCACTAAATGTAACGCCCCCACGCCCGAGACCATCGCCAGAGTTGAGCTTGAGGGGTTACCGAACAATATTTATCAAATTAAGAACTTCAAATCATTTATTTCTATATTCACAGCCTTCTAACTACCCGCGTCACAGTTACAAGAAAAATCATATCTCGAGTTACAAAACTCGAAATCTAGATCCGTAAATTTTCCCTAAATCTAGACTCATATATATATTTAGTAATTTGTTCCTAGAATTTTTGGTTGGGCCAATTAGTACAATTTATTAGTTAAAGTCTCCCCTGTTTTAGGGTTCAACTACTCTGACCTCTGTGTATTACGAATCCGATATTTCTCTATACAGAAATTAAATGACTATGAGGTTTATTTCTATTAAAACTAGACTCAATAAAGAACCTGTAAATATAAAGAAAAACTTCTAATTATTTTTGTAAAATTTATTATGAATTTTACAATATAATTTATATGCCTGTTTTGTTCAATCCACATGAAAATAGACTCATTAAGCTTCAATTTCATAACTTACTCATCATTTAGTTCCATTTATACTATTTTTAGTGATTTTTCAAATTCATATCATTGCTGCAGCAATATTCTGTTTTAAGGCAAGTTTCATCTTTCCATGAATTTTTATGAACTAGATAACCTATTAAACTTCCATAATATCAAACATGATCTGAATTAGCCATCACCATGACTTATCAATATCAAACATTTTCTCAACCAAACATGGCCATATCATAAAATTATTTACACAAAATAAGTATATTGCTATACATGCCATACTTAAGTTTTACAAGCCATTTACCCAGATGAAAGTCCTTTGGATAGTGTGATCGAACCTTCGACCCGTCCCGATGCCCGAGCTGGCTTGTTCAAAACTACAGTAAATAAAGAGGAGGGAGTAAGCATAAATGCTTAGTAAGTTCATATGTAAATAACAAGTAACATAACAATACAAATATACCAAAAAACTTTAGCATGGTATCACCAAAACATATATCACATTTTTAAACATCATTCATCATCTTACCACCTTATCGTTGTTGTATCTATTTTCAACCCCAGGGTTAAGAACATACTTGTCCAAAGTGTCCATTTGACAACACTTACCAATACGTCGCTTGCATCTTAAGTGTTCTTTCATTTCACTAGAAATTTCACCTGTTGAACACATCGGAATACAACTCGGATACACGGATAATTTGCACATAAGTGCCTCATATGTAATCAAGAAATCATGTAACCCGCCCCTAAGTAAACTCGGACTCAACTCAACGAGCTCGGGCGTTCGCATCCATAAGTGAACTCGGACTCAACTCAACAGTTTGGATATTCGCATCTATAAGTGAACTCGGACTCAACTCAACGAGTTCGGATGCTCAACCGTCCTAGTGACATGTCACTTGTATCCTAATCTATTCCTAAGGTTCAAACGGGCTTTTTCCCTCGATCGCACATTTGCCGTCTTCCATGGAATATCGAAACCGATACTCAGTAGCAATTCATATTTATCAAGTAGTAAACATAATTTGCATATTACTCAACATTAACCACAAAGCATAATATTTCACGATTAAAAGTCAGCGTATCATATAATTAACATTAATAACTTAAAAATAACATTTATGCTACATTATTTACACATGAACTTACCTTGGTACCAAAATATAAAGATTTTGCAATTTAGTCCACAATCTTTTCTTTTCCTCGATCACGACTTGAATCTCGTTTTTCTTGATCTATAATACCAAATTAATCTTATTTAATACATACATTTATCAAAACAGCATTTAATACGAACTTTAAAAAAATTACACTTTTCCCCTAAACTTTTGCATAATTACACTTTTGCCCTTAGGCTCAGGAATTAAAATTTATTCCTTATTCTTGTGTTTTATAACATGCTGATCACTTTTTCCTTCTATGGCAACACCAAATTCTCTCTCTAACATATACTTGTGACTATTAGGTATTTTTGTCGATTAAGCCCTTTTACTCGTTTTCACTAAAAACCGAGTAGCACAAGTTGTCTAACATAATTTAAAACCCCATATTCTATCATAAAACATCAAAATACACAAATTTCACCTATGGGTATTTTTCCAAATATAAACCCTAGGTTAGCATAAGCTTAATCGAGCTTCCGGGATTCCAAAAACGTAAAGAACATTAAAAACGGGGCTTGGAATCACTTACTATGGAGCTTGGAAGCTTGAAACAAACCCTAGCCATGGAGAACCCTTGAAATTTTGGCCTAATGAAGAAGATGGACAAAAATTGACTTTTAATTTTATTTTTAATTCATTTTAATAACTAAATGACCAAAATACCCTTGCTACTAAACTTTCCAAAAATTCCTTCCATGTCCTAATTTTTTCCATGAACTTAAAATTGATCAAATTTCTATTTAAGACCTCCTCATTAATATTCCAAAACAATTTCATACTAAAAACTTCTAGAATGCAAGTTTTGCAACTTATTCGATTTAGTCCCTACTTTCAATTTAAGCACTTTAGGCATAGAATTTCATCACGAAATTTTCACACAATCATGAAATCATATCATAATCATCAAAATAATTATAAAATTATTATTTCTATCTCGTATTTGTGGTCACAAAACCACTATTCCGATTAAGCCCTAATTCAGGATATTATAAGATAATTGGAGTAACATGTACTCGTGATTAAAAGTGGATTGTTTTGAGTATATTTGTTTATATATGTATTTAGCCGAATATGGCAATAATGAATTAGTTTTGAATATGACTTTTGTTACTTTGTGTAATAAGTGATAATAGCATGTTAAAAAAAATTAGTTTTGGTATGCTAGAATGTTGGAAAAATAGTTTTCAAGTATTATATATATATTTGATGTGCTGATGTGAAAGGTAAAATAATATGCTTGATTATTGGTTTAATTCTTTGAAATGTTTCATGCTTGTTAAGTGATATAGCATAATGGAAGTTGACATAAAATAGGTATATGTATTTAGCATGTTATATATGTTCGGCAAAAGCTTTAGTAAATGACTTTATGAATGGTAACTTAAGTTATTTTTAAACAAGATGATTCGATACAAGTTGATATGTGGTTTTGTTATTGTATTTTAATTATTAAGTAAATCTTCTATGACAATTATAATTGACCATTTGTGGATGTTTGATAATGTCTCTTATATGGATAATTAATAAGTTGTATAATATGGTTTGTTTTTTATTTGTTATGCGAATGTACATAAGCTTAGTAATAAGCATGCAAAATAGGTGTACTTTTCATTGATATATGTGTTTTGTCTAGTAATACCTCATAACCCCATTGTGGCAACGAATACGGGTTAGGGGTGTTACATATTCGTATGTGTTTGTTGAAGAGTTATTGGTTTACCATCGATTCGAGAGGTTGAGTTTGGCATTGAGTTAATGCCGAGAACTATGCCGATATCGATAGCTCCATACAGAATGGCTCTGACATGTTAAAAGAATTAAAATCTCAGTTGCAAGAGTTATCGATAGAGGATTTGCACGACCGAGTTTCTCGCCCTGGGGTGCTCCTGTATTGTTTGTGAAAAAGAAGATGGCATGATGAGAATGTGTATAGAATACCGATAGCTCAACAAAGTAACGATCAAGAATAAGTATCCTCTACCCAGAATAGATGATTTGTTTGATCAATTGAAAGGGGCTACAATGTTTTCGAAAATAGATTTGAGATTGGGCTATTACCAGTTGCGAGTTAAAGACTCTGATGTGCCAAAGACTGCATTTAGAACGAGATATGGTCACTATGAATTTTTAGTTATGCCTTTCGGACTAACGAATGCACCTCCTGTCTTTATGGACTTAATGAACTGGATTTTCAGACTGTACCTAAATCGATTTGTCATTGTATTCATTGATGACATTTTGATTTACTCACATAAGGAATCCAAGCATACCGAACATTTGAGAATTGTACTACAGACTCTACGAGATAAGTAGTTATTTGCAAAGTTTAGCAAATGTGAATTTTGGTTGAGCGAGGTTTGTTTTTTGGGGCATATTGTGTCAGCACCAGGTATTTGAGTCAATCTGAGCAAGATTTCTGTAATAATAGATCGGAAGCCTCCAAGAAATGTATCTGAAGTCCATAGCTTCCTGGGACTCACCGGCTATTATAGATGATCTGTGAAAGGCTTTTCGATGATTGCAACTCCAATTACGGAATTGCTTCAAAAAGATGTTAAGTTCGAATGGTCAGATAGATGTCAGAAAAGTTTCGATCAGTTGAAAGCTTTATTGACAGAGGTAGTAGTGTTAGTTTAGCCTGAATCGAGTAAAGAGTTCCTAGTGTTCAGTGATGCATCGTTGAATGGTATGGGTTGTGTTTTGGTACAGGAAGGCAAAGTTATAGCTTATGCCTCGAGGCAGTTGAAACCGCATGAAAAGAATTACCTGACACACAATTTGGAGTTAGCAGCTATTGTGTTTGCATTGAAAATTTGGCGTTACAATTTGTTTGGTGAGAAATGCCACATCTACACTGATCATAAAAGTCTGAAGTATTTGATGACTCAGAAAGATCTAAACTTATGGCAACAAAGATGGCTTGAACTGTTAAAAGATTACAAGTTAGTGATCGATTATCATCTAGGAAAGGCTAATGTCATTGCTAATGCTTTAGCTGAAAATCCCTATTCACTCTATGTGCGATGAGCACTCAAATAGCATTGTATAATGATGGTTCGATTGTGGCCAAGATGAAAGCAAAACCATTATTTTTACAGCAGATTTGTGAAGCTCAGAAAGTTGATAATGAAATGCTAGGAAAAAGAGCTCAATGTGATTCGAACCCTGATTCAAAGTTTCAATTTGATTCCAATGATTGCTTAAGATTTAGAGGCCGAATAGGTATTTCGAGAAATATAGAGTTGATTCAGATGATTTTGAATGAAGCACATAGTAGTTGTTTATTTGTTCATCCGGGAAGTACAAAAATGTATAATGACTTGAAACAGCTGTATTGGTGGCAGACATGAAAAGAGATATCTCTGAGTTTGTTTCGAAATGTTTAATCTATTAGCAAGTCACTGCTGAGCATCAGGTACCGTTAAGTTTATTGCAGCCAATCATGATTCTCAAGTGGAAATGGGATAGAGTGACTATGTATTTCGTATCGGGTTTACCCAAATCTCTGAGAAAGAAAGATGCAATCTAGATTGTTGTTGACCGATTGATGAAATTAGCTCATTTCATTCCTGTACGTACGGATTTCTCGCTTGGTAAGTTAGCTGAGTTATATATCTCTGAGGTTGTGAGATTCACATCGTTGTTTTGGAAGAAATTGCAAGATGCACTGGGTACAAAGCTACATTTCAGTACCACATTTCACCCGTAAATGGATGGTCAGTCCGAGCGAGTTATTCAGATACTTGAAGATATGTTGCGATGTTGCATTCTTGATTTTGAAGGTAGCTAGGAGAAATATCTACCACTGATTGAATTTGCTTATAACAATAGCTTTCAATCGAGTGTAAAAATGGCACCATACGAAGCTCTATACGGTCGTAAATGTCGAACACCATTGTATTGGACTGAGCTAAGCAAGAATAAGATTCACGAACTGATCAGGGAAACAAAAGAAAAAGTGAAAATAATTCGCGATAGTTTGAAAGCAACTTCGGATCGACAGAAATCGTATGCAAACTTGAAATGGAAAGATATTGAGTTTCAGATCTGTGATAGAGTATTTCTAAGAGTTTCACTGTGGAAGAAAATACTCCGGTTCAGCTATAAAGGGAAATTGAGTCTGCAATATATCGGACCTTACGAGATTATCAAGCAAATCAGGCCAGTTGCTTATCAATTATCCTTACCATCTGAATTAGAGAAAATACATAATGTGTTTCACATATTAATGCTTTGATGATACCGATTCGATCCGTCACACGTTATTTTTCCTTTGAGGTTGAGATTCATTCAGATTTGTCATATAGTGAAGAACCGATTCAGATTCTAGCTCGTGAGATGAAAGAGCTGAGAAATAAGAAAATCGCGTTATTGAAAGTCTTGTGGCATCGGCACAGGGTTGAAGAAGCTATGTGGGAAACCGAGGATATTATGAAAAAGCAATACCCAAACCTATTCACTTTTAAGATTTTCGGGGATAAAAATCCCTAAAGGGGGAGAGTTGTAAAGCTTGATTTTAGCTAAAACGAAAAAGTGGTTTTCGAACCACAAATCTAAGGTCAGAAACAAATATTTTAATATTGTTTTTAGTGTCTACAACATGTGTTTAGATATGTGTGAAAGTTTCGTGTTTTAATTTTATCCATTGGATTGTTAATTTGACAAAAGGACTAAATCGCGTAAAATGCAAAAGTTACATTCTAATTGTTTAAGTGCTTATTTGCTATGAATAATTAAATGTGAATTCCTTGTGCTGTAAATAGACCATAGATAGTGGGAATTGACATGAATAGTCATCCATTATATGTTTTATTAATGTTTAAACAAAGGTTAATTAAGTAATTTGTGATTTAAGTTTAAATAAATTAAAACAAAACAAAATGGTGGCCATGTATCATCTTTTTCCACCAAATTTTGAAGAAAAAGAAAGCTATCTTCAAGCTTTAGGGTTCGGCACCTTTAATTCTTAATTAAGGTATGAATTTTGTTCAATTTTTGATGATTTTTATGTTTCTGTGATCATTGCATCAAGTACTAGCTAGCTCGTGCCCTAATTTTTGAGTTTGTTGATGCTTTTGTGAAGTTCCATTGATGAATGTTTAAGCTTTTAAATGTTTCATGATGAAAAATGGATATTTGTTGATAGTTATACAAGTTTTGTTAAGTGATTTTGAGTAAAAATGCCTATTCGGGATTTAATTGTAAAAGGTGTAAATTGAAGGGTTGAAATGTAAAATAAATAAAAGTATTAGGCTGCTAGGGACATATATGAAATTCGGCTAGGCTTGGGTTTAATGAAATTTCATAAAATTTTGTGTATTTGTGAAATAGGGATTAAATTGTAAAAATGTGAAACTTTAGGGGCTAAAGTGTAAAAATGTCCAAATAGGTGTTTGTGGACTAAATTGAATGGTTTGATAAATAAATGAGTTAACTTTGGATGTATGTAGATCAAGAACGAAATAATTCAGATTTAGATCGGGGAAAATCCAAGGTTATCGAATAGTCGATCCAGTCTATTTATCCTGAATACAAGGTAAGTTCATATGCAAATAAATGTATTTAAATTGTATTATAAGTATTTATTTATCATTGAATTGTATTGAAGATCGAATGATCGAATACGAGCAAGTATCGATAGGGTTACGATGTTCGAAAGACCCGTATGAACCTTAGGAATAGTATAGGATACAAATGTCATGACATTAGTTTACCGAGATGTGATTACGTGTAAGACCATGTCTTGGACATTGGCATCATTATATGGTTTCATATAAGACCCTTTTCTGGGACAGTGGCATCGATATGTGATAACATTTAAGACCATATCCTGGATATGGCATTGTAGTGCTATACGTGATTTCCGAGTATCCTTAACGATTTCGAATGATTCAACGGGCAAAGTCAAGATGAGAAAGAATGTGTAATTGAAATTAAATGACACAGGTACGTATGAAATTCTTATGTGTATTGAAAGGAAAGGTAAATGATGAGTTTAGATGTAGTTGTGTATATTAAATGAGAAAGATGGATACTTATGTATGTGTTTTAGCCATGCTTGTATAATTGAATTGAAATATAATTGTTTCATATGGTGATTTTATTTGTATATGGCTTACTAAGCTTTTAAAGCTTACCTTGTGTGTTCTTTCCCTATTTTATAGACAATTGAAGCTCTCGTTGATTAGTAGGGGTGTTCGGCCTAAAATAAACCATAGAATTTTCTAAATTAATATTTTCTCTGGACATTTTCTCAAAATCATTTAAAATATTCATAAAAGATTCAACTTCCCCTTTTTTGTTTCTAATAAAAAGGAGAGCTTCATCAGCAAAAAACAAATGATTGTTTAGAGTCATGCACATAAGAAGGGGGAGCCATTTGGGGGCTTCATATCAAGATCAAAAAAATGAAGCTAGATAGCCTCCCTAGAACCTGGATTTTTAGGAGAGATAGTCCTTAGCTACATTTTAAGAGTTGAATTGTAAGCAACCAACCTGATTAGAGATAAAAATGAGTTGAAGGATTGAACATTCAGTGGCTTATGACCTTAGATGTAAGAATTATTATTCTAAAATTTTCATTATTAAATATTCTTAATTTTAGATTATTTTATATCTATGCAATTAGAAATTATTAAGTATAGATTCAATTGTGACAGTCCATGCCCGGATCCAACAGATGGGTCAGGCGTGGGGAGTTACAAAAGGCATGGCCATTTAGGTCTGATGACGAGTTAGCTCGGGCTCTTGTGGGAAGATAGAGGGAGCCCTTTGATGTCTTCTATGCTCTGTGTAATGTTCCATGCTACCACTTGCTTACCTCATCTCCGGGGTTCAGGGGTGAGTCTTTAAGTAGGGACTTAATTAAAAATGTTGTTGACCATGATGTTCCCTTTGTAGGTCCTACTCATTTCTAGCCCTTCTACTCATTTCTAGCCCTCAATACCCTTGATCCACCTAAGAGTCATGGATATGAGGCCCTATTCGAGAGTGCACGCCAAACCATGGATGTTGTTGGTTTGAGTGCATAGGCAGGTAATGGCGATCACAAAAGATCGAAAGCTAAAAAGGGGTCATCTAGTGTCGTAGAGAGCACTGGCTTCAAGTTGCCCTACCACTGACCTGGAAAGCAATCGGTCTTCCTAGAGAGTGAATCTTCTGCTCCTCCATTAGTATGCAATACAACATTTCTATCATTCATTTCTCCAGTGTGTTTTTTCGCTTACCTCTGATTCCCCCCATGTCTCGAGTTGAGTTTGCCCATGTCGTAGATGTTGGATCGCTAGTACGCCTAGTGGTGCAACAAAAAAATTATTCCAGTGATCGTCAACCAAGGATCCATGTACAAGGAACAAATTGAGTTGAAACAAGGGTAAAAAAATATACCTTTCAAAAATTGAGAAGCGATGAATGACGTTCTTGATGGGATCCTTTTCGGAAATGTCGATTCCAAGCCACAAAAATAACGTCTTGGCCTCTATGTAGTCCACCCAATCAAAGAATGAACAACAAAATTCTCTTAAACTTTTCAGAGAGAATTTTCAAGAAAAGCTGCTAGACCTTTTATTTTTGTTTTCTTAGTAACCCTAACACACTAAGGGATTTGTTTCCTTTTTGTTTAATCTGATATCATATTAGAAAATAAAAATGAGATTATTCCCTTATTACTAGAGAAACAAATGGAAAGTCAAGAAAAAGATTGTATTCTTTCCAAAAGAATATCACTTTCCATTTATATTTTGACTGAAATTATTATTATAACTATTTATATTAATAATTTTGGTAAAATATATATAATTAATATTTTTTATGGATCAAATTCATTTATTAATTTTATCTATGTTCTTTGTTTATGTACAACAAGTTTGTACATATAATGTGTTTAATATTTAACTATCAAATTAAATTAATTCAACTACTAATTTAATTCATATGAAAGCTAAATATAATACCAAATTTATTTGGATTCTATTCACTTCAACTATAGGGTGTGACCCTGTAGGCTTTTGTATTGTTGGTAGTAATACTAGAATGTTTCTAACATTACAAGCAATGAGTGGCATCTAGCAATGCATGATTGCTACCTAATTTACAAGAAGTAATGATTCGACATAACATTTCTATGACAATCTTTTCATGTATTATATCCTTTTATCATTAATATCTAGATTGACATAAGTCATGGAATAGTCACACTTGTATAATCCAATCTCATATTTCTTTACTTTTTTTAGTTGACTACAATAAAAAATAAGTGTGATATCTCATATCAACTTATTTGAGCATGGCCATGCATTTCTAATTTCACTCTATAACACCCTTAACCCGTATTAGTCGCTCGAACAGGGTTACAGATCATTATCAGAGTTTACAATCCAAACGGACAAAAATTTTAAATATTTCATTTCATATCAATGAACGTACCAAAACCAAGTCAAATCATACATTTTCCCCTTATAGAGCCCTCGAGGCCCTAAATATGTGTTAGAAACAAGTCAGGATTAAATCGAAAACTCAGAGAATTTTTCAGGAAACAATGAAAATTTTCAACACTACAGGGTCACAAACCCATGTAGCCAGGCGATGTGGGCATTCAAAATAGAGACACACGGCTTTGTCCCAGCATATGTCTGCACTCATGTAACTCACTGACTTGGTCACACGGCCAAGCCACACGCCCATGTGCTAGCTCGTGTACCCTTTGAAGTCACCCCACATGCTTGTGTGCCAGGCCATGTAACAGCCTGACTTGCAACCCTTTGAAAGCTACAGGGGACACACGATCGTGTAACCTAGCCGTGTGTCACACATGGCTGAGACACACACCCGTATGGATGAAAATAGGTCATTTTACAAGCCATTTTTCTCACCCAATTTGGCATGTACCTACACTGAACATTGCACATACTTACAAGCCATAACAAGGCATCCAAATCAATCATAAACAAGTCATATACATATGGCGTAACATCATACAACTAATATGTCATTAGGCCCTCAAATGACAACATGTAAATTTTTGTAATCATGTACTCTATTTGACACAAACAGTCAACTAACTAATAGGCACATTTGCACCAAGTCATGCCATTTAGTTTACTTACCAAACTTCTCAATAGGTACCAAATATGCCATTCTAAACTAGCACCAAATCACTATATAAGTCATGCATACAAAAGTACCAATTCACCACAAATTCATCAAACCAAAAAACACATTTAACTATCCTTTTAACTTTCATTATTCAAACACAAAACAAGCCACATATCAACCATGACAAGGCTACTTATATCATACAAAAATATGCTAAAACACAAGCCAAATCAATTGGCCATATTAACGACAAAACATATAGGCCAACATTAGCCAAAATACCTATACATGCCATTATAACCAAAATTTAACAACCAAATGTACCAAAATTTACAATCCGTGCATATTTCAAAATAAAACATATATTCACAACTTAATCACATGAACTTACCTCGATGACTATACGTATATACAGAGGTGATTAATTCGAGATTTTCTCTTTGCCCCGATCTAACTCCGTACGAGGTCAATCTTGATCTATATGAATAAATTTAACACAATTATAACTCATTCAATTTTTCCCAAAACCATATTTTGAAAAAATTACTATTTTGCCCCTATACTTTTAATTTCTTTGCAATTTAGTCCCTAGCTCATAACATGGAAATTTATGCAATTTCACCATAACCCACTGTGGCTAAATATCAACTAGGTCCCTAGCATGCCGTGTATTTCAATTATTTCACAATTTCAATATGTAGTATTTTCTATTTTTTTCAATGTAATCCTTATTTGACAATTTTACCAAAAATCCCTTTACAAAAGTTGTTTCTCTAACAACAATCATCCATTTTCTATCAACAAACTTCAAAACTCATGTACATGCATCAATGGTAAAACCCTCATAATTTAATAGTTTCACAAATAGTCCTCGGGCTAGCTAGATTAAGCTACAACAATCTCAAAAACATAGAAATAATTAAAAATAAGACAAAAATACATACCAATCAAGAAAAAATAAAGATGGTTGGACCCTAGCTTAGGAGAACAATGGATTTTCGATGGTGGCTTGATGAAATGAAGAAGATGAATGCCTTTTACTAATTTTAATTATCATTTAATTACCAAATGACTATTATAACCTTTAAAAACTTAAAAAATTACACAAATTGTCAAGTCATTATATTCCACTATCTTATTTATGGTCTAATTACCAAATAAGGACTTCCAATTTAAGGTTCTATAGCTATTTAATACCTTTAGCTACTAGAACTCAACTTTTACACCTTACGCAATTTAGTCCTTTTTATCAAATTGAGCATGTAAACGGTAAAATTTATTAACGAAATTTTTATATGGTAATACTATCATGTTTTAGGCAATAAAATAATAATAAAATAATATTTTTGACTTCAAATTTGTGGTCCCGAAACCATTATTCCAATTTCAATGAAAACAGGTTGTTACACACTCTATCAAGAGGCCTAAGATATTGCTTCCATTATGTAGGAGGGATAAATCCTATATTGATCAACAATATCCTAGTACATGGATTGTGGTATATCCAACACCAGTCTTTATAGTACAACCTCTTATGGTATACATTTGACTGTATCAAAATATACGACTCAAGATGTTGAGACAATGATGATGTCAAGTCGAATGATCATATACATAGTTAACATTATGAGTAATATTTGTGACTATTACATAATAATCCAAGAAACATCCCAGTAATATTTGTGACTATTACATAATAATCCAATAAACATACTCAGGTAAGTTAGTCTACTATGTTCTTTTCTAACACATACTCATGTATTGATTTTGATATCCCTATGTCAATGACAACACTTTGTCATCAATCAACTACACATTAGTCTCAATGCATTATTATTTTCCAAGCCCACAATAATGTTCGACTAAGGACCTTTTTACAAATAATCATATTATTCTTAGGACTTTATTATTAACCGATTTATTTATACACAGAGAAAAGAAATTGAAATAACAATGGCAATGCATTATATTAACATACAATGTAAGATAAGTATGTGATTACAATCATCTTATGATTGGTCTTTAAGAAAACTCTAACAACAGACTCACCCGCTAATGAATCAGTTCCCTATCCTTGCCCCATTACTACCATCACTTACATTCTCCCTTTAGGGTAGTCCAAACCTTCTCCCTGGGCAAAATTTTTAACGCCCTCCACCCGATTCGATTAATTGGATCCAAATGTCAAAGGTTACGCCCTATTACAAATGTAACTTAACTTTTTGTTTATTTCCTATGTAAATTTCTGTTTATGATTATAAGGTGTTTAATTTTCTATTTAAGAATTCCTATGCAAATACAATGGATGATTACTAATACGATTCATAATAATTACAATTACAGTAGTATCTACTATTATCTCCCATACTATTGTTAGAATCTTAGTACGCCAGTATACAAACATATTCCCAAACTTGAATTTGCCACTTAACTTATTTTGTATGCATAATAGCCCATTTCGCCACTCTTTTGGCGTAGCCCTACAGTCCTCCCTCAACTCATACTTCCTTTCAATCTAAAATAGGAAATAACTTTACTAAGTTCATAAGAACTTTTGAGATAATCCTTAAATACGTATTTAATTACATCCAAGCATGATAGATGCTTCGCATGTCCTTCATGTAACACCCTTTACCCGTATTCCATGCCAGAACAGGATACAAGGCATTACCGGACTTACAAAGCGAGCAAACATACAATTCCAGGTCATAAATTTTCATCCAAATTAAAACCACTCGTATTCAATCATAAAGTCCCTAATACGAGCCTATAAGGCCAAAAACAAGCCTTGGAAATGGTTTGGGACTAATTTGATAACTTAGAAAATTTTTACGAAACTTAGAAAAGTTTTGCTATGAACAAAGGTCACACGCTCGTGTAGGCAGGCTGTGTGGTCACACACGCCCGTGTCCCTAACCCGTTTAACTCTCTATTTTACAATGCATGAACAAATTGATGTCACACGGCCAAGTCACACGCCTGTGTGCCAGGCCATCTAGTAAATTATATTTTCATAAAATAGGTGCAGACTTCACAGGGCCTGTAACACCCCGTACCCGAGACTGTTGCCGGAGTCGGACACGAGGGGTTCACAGACTAAATTCGCTTACTATCGCAGTCCATTTTAAAAATTTCCAGGCAGTTGGCTAACTGCGTCACTGTCACCTTAAAAATCATATCTTGAGTTTCACAACTCGAAAATCAGTTTCGTAATTTTTCCCTGAAACTAGACTCATATGCCCATCTACATATTTTTTCTAGAATTTTTGGACGGGCCAATTAGTACAGTTTATTAGTTAAATTCTCCCCTGTTACAGGGTACGACTACACTGACCTTCATGCATTACGATTTGGATATCTCCCTGCACAGAGCTTCAATACTGATGCCGTTTCTTTCTATAGAAACTAGACTCAGAGAGGAATCTATACATATATGGCATGACACCTAATTATCTCTGGTTAATTTATAATGAATTTCCAAAGTCGGAATAGGGAATCCAGAAACCGTTCTGGCCCTGTTTCACGAAAACCTAATTATCTCTTAACATACAACTCATATGACCATTTCGTTTCTTCCATATGAAAATAGATTCATCAAGGTTCGATCACATAATTTATCCACTATTTAATTCCATTCCTACAAATTTTAGTGATTTTTCAAATCCACACCACTGCTGCTGTCAGCATCTGTTTTCAAGGTAAACTTTACCTATTTCGTGGTTACCATGGACCAACTAGAGTTTTGTCATACATAGGTCCACATATGATCATATTTAGCCATTCCAATGGCTGATCATTTGCCCAACACTTCCATTCCAGTCCATAGTCACATCATGAAACCATATATATATACATAAACACAAATGGTCTAATGCCATACTCCACTTCTACGAGCCATTTTCGCATGGCTGTACACACATACATCACAAAAAGTACTTGAAAAACAACAAAGGGTAGTCCTATACATGCCATATCCAGAGTTCAACTAAAAGAGTACCCAAAGGGCTTTGATAGTGTGGATGACTTCGACTTCGATGATCCCGAATCCGATATCTAACAAACAAAATCTATAAAACAGAGAAACAAAGAAACGGAGTAAGCATTAAATGCTTAGTAAGTTTTGAGCAAAGAATTTAGACACAACCAAAGTATAGCATTCATGTAGCTAAACGGATAATTTCATATGCACAAATTTTCAATATCATACTTACTTCACATTACCAACCCTTTTATTCATACACAAAGATCAACTTAGCCAAAGGCCGGTAGCTCATTTATCAACTGAGCGAATACTTATTTGTAAGGGCTCAACTAATTCAAAGCACATACGAAACATACCTCAATGTTGGGATGTTACAAGCGTATTAACTGAAATTTTTACAGCAAGATCATTCATTCCCAAATCACGTACCTTCGGAATTTAACCGGATATAGCACCTCGTTTAAATGCCTTCGGGACATAGCCCGATTATAGTAACTCGCACAAATGCCTTCGGGACTTAGCCCGGTTATAGTAACTCGCACAAATGCCTTTGGGACTTAACCCAGATTTAGTAACTCGTACCAATGCCTTCGGGCTTAGCTCGGAATTAGTATCTCGCACAAATGCCTTCGGATCTTAGTCCGGATATGGTCACTTAGCACAAAGCCTTCGGGACTTAGCCCGGACATCATTCGAATAACCATGCACATTTAACAATAAATCATGACAGATTCGTATTTCATTTTCATTAGCAAAACTCAAACACAAGACACTTATCACTCTTGCAATTTCGGCTCAATAGCCACACACAAAGAGCATGATTTTGATTTGCTTAAAACATGATCTAATCAAATCATAATTTAAGCTCTATTACTCAAGAACTTACCTCGGATGTGGTCGAGCGATTTTGACAGCTATTCGATCACTTTTTCCTTTCCCTTATCCAACTGTGGTCCTCTAAGCTCTTGAGCTAATTCAAACAAATTTAACTCATTAAAGTCTCATTTTGCTAGCTTATGGCCGAATATGAAAAGTAGTTTGATAGGTCATATGGCCACCTTTTAGCTCAAATACACAATGGTCATACGCATTTTTAATCACATCAAGCAATTTAATACAATTCATTCGAACATCAAAAGAGAAGCTCAAGGTACTTAGCCCATATATACATTAGACATTAGAGTCACATATGTACGAAATCACGAATCGAATTCAACATACTAGCTAATGTTTCCCCTTAGCCGAATTTTCTAAGTCAATCTAAAGCCATCAATAGGCTACCTATGGCCGAACATACACATAACTTATGTACTTATTTATGTGGCCGAACATACATGTCTATGTTGGGGCCGATTGCAACACTTAATACATTCTACAAGTATGGTCACTTGTATTGACTAAACACCATTTTGTTTCAAGTTCAAAACTTGGCTAATACACACATATATACACTAGTAAAGCATCCTCTTCCTTTCCATCAATTTAAAACATGCATTACTCATTAATATACAAAATTTATATTCGGCCTTAGCACACAACTTGCTAGCCGATTCTTCTCCATCTAGCAACTAATCCACATATGTGCTCATTCGTTAAACTCTACTTCATCTAACAACAACCATATTTTCCCTTCTACTTCCTACCATGGCCGAATGTATCACAACACCATACCATTTCAATTTTTGGTCATGGTTAAACAAAGAACTTAATGTCTCACTCAAAAATGCTAAAAAGAAGATTCAAGAATCATCAATCCACCATCACATGCACCATTACAAAGCTTCACTTTTAGCATGCAAATGATATCAACACAAATCCACCTTAGCCGAATATCATCTCCATGACATAGTAAAGATTTGAACCATGGGCTAGTTAGAACTCAAGCTAACTACTAAAATATACATGAATCTCATGGAGCAACCTCAAACATACCTTAGCCTAGTTACATGCATGGCCGAACCTCTTCAACATTTCCTCCTTTCTTTCCTTTTGAATTTCGGTCAAAGATATTCAAGGATGAACACACATTTTTTTTCTTTGTTTTCTTTCTTCCATTCACGGCAAAGGGGGGGGGGCATGGATGAGACCATTTCATTTTTTTCATCACTCCTCCCTTTCATTATTTAATTACCATGCTCATTATTTTATTGTTTCCTCCCATGATGCACCAACACAACATGTCTATGACATGTTTTGCCCATCACCCTTTGTCCAACCTAATGTCATGGCCGGCCAATACTAGATGGGGGGAAAAATTGACATGCAAGTCCCTCCTTTTTCAACATGCACTAATAGGTCCTTATGTTTTGATCTATCACATTTCAAAAATGTCACACATAAGTCCTATTGACTAAATTCACATGCAACTTACTAAATAAAAGCTTAAAATTTTCACACATTTATTTTAAACAATAAATATCATATTCAAACAATTTGGTGACTCGGTTTAGCGGTCCCGAAACCGCTTTCCTACTAGGGTCGCTTTAGGGCTGTCACAACTCTCCCCCACTTAAGAAATTTTCGTCCCCGAAAATCTTACCGGTAAATAGGTTTGGGTATCGTTCTTCCATCGAGCTCTCGGTTTCCCAAGTAGCTTCCTCGATCCCGTGTTTGAGCCATAACACCTTTACTAACGGAACCTTTTTGTTTCGCAACTCTTTCACTTCACGAGCTAGGATACGCATTGGTTCTTCTTCATAACTCATATCGGCTTGAATTTCAACCTCTGATGGGCTAATTATGTGCGATGGATCAGATCTATAGCATCGAAGCATCGAAACATGAAAGACGTCGTGAATCTTTTCAAGTTCAGGGGGCAAAATCAATCGATACGCAACTGGACCGACTCGTTCGGATATTTCGTATGGCCCGATGAACCTCGGACTCAATTTGCCCTTACGCCCAAATCTGAGTATCTTTTTCCAAGGTGAAACTTTAAGAAGCACCTTATCTCCCACCTAATACTCAATGTCTTTTCGTTTCAGATCCGCGTACGACTTCTGGCGATCTGAGGCTATCTTTAGATTTTCACGGATTACTTTTACTTTCTGTTCAGCATCTTTAATCAAATCCACTCCGAAAATTTTACTTTCACCGAGCTCGGTCCAAAACAATGGTGTACGACATTTACGCCCATACAAAGCCTCGTAAGGTGCCATCTTAATACTTGATTGAAAACTATTGTTGTAAGCGAATTCAATCAATGGTAAATACCGTTCCCATGAACCACTAAACTCAAGGATGCAACATCTCAACATATCCTCAAGTATCTGAATTACCCGCTCGGATTGACCATCGGTTTGTGGATGAAAAGCGGTTCTAAAATGCAAGTTTGGTACCCAAAGCTTCTTGCAATTTCTTCCAAAATCGCGAGGTGAATCTCGGATCTCTATCCGACACAACAGAAATCGGTACCCTGTGTAATCTAACAATCTGAGAAACGTACAATTCAGCTAGTTTATCCAATGAAAAATCCGTACGCACGGGGATAAAGTGAGCCGACTTAGTCAGTCTATCAACAACAACCCAAATCGCATCCTTCTTACTTGCTAACAATGGCAGTCCGGACACAAAGTCCATTGTGACTCGATCCCATTTCCACTCGGGTATCATGATCGGCTGAAGTAATCCTGAAGGCACTTGATGTTCTGCTTTCACTTGTTGACATATTAAACATCTCGAAACAAAGTCGGAGATGTCTCGTTTCATACCATGCCACCAAAACCGACGTTTCAAATCGTTGTACATTTTCGTACTCCCCGGGTGAATTGACATTCGGCTACAATGGGCTTCGTTCAGAATCATCGAAATGAGTTCTGATTTTCTTGGAACACACAACCGACTTCTGAACCTCAAACAATCATCATCATCAATTCGAAACTCCGATTCCTTGTTCGGAACACACTTAGCCCGTTTTGCAACCAATTCATCGTCGACTTTCTGAGCTTCACGAATTTGATGAATCAATAATGGTTTGGCCTTTAATTCAGCTACTAACACATTGTCGGGTAGAACAGACAAGTGCACATTCATCGCTCGTAAAGCAAACAATGATTTCTGGCTTAAGGCGTCCGCAACCACATTAGCCTTTCCCGGGTGGTAATCAATGACAAGCTCATAATCTTTCAACAACTCAAGCCAACGTCTTTGTCGCAGATTTAAGTCTCTTTGAGTCATCAAATATTTGAGACTTTTGTGATCCGAAAATACATGGCACTTTTCACCAAATAAGTAATGTCGCCATATTTTTAAAGCGAATACGATGGCAGCTAGTTCGAGATCATGGGTCGGATAATTTTTCTCATGTGGCTTTAATTGTCTCGACGCATAGGCCACCACTCAACCTTCTTGCATCAATACGCAACCCAACCCAAGTAGGGATGCGTCACTATAAATGACAAACTCTTTGCCTGATTCGGGTTGCACTAAAATTGGAGCTTCAGTTAAATAAGTTTTCAGTTGATCGAAACATTTCTGACATTTCTCTGTCCATTCGAACTTAACATCCTTTTGAAGTAGCTTCGTCATTGGTGTGGCTATCATCGAGAAACCTTTTACAAATCGTCAGTAATAACCGGCGAGCCCCAGGAAGCTCCGAACTTCGGTAATATTTCTTGGAGGCTTCCAGTTAAGTATGGCTGAAATTTTGCTCGGGTCAACTCGAATACCCGATGCGGATACCACATGACCCAAGACGCTAACCTCTCTTAACCAGAACTCACACTTACTGAACTTAGCATATAACTGCTTATCCCGCAAAATTTGAAACACTAGTCTCAGGTGCTCAGCATGTTCGGTCTCATCTCTTGAATAGACCAAGATGTCATCAATGAACACAACTACGAACCGATCCAAATATGGTCTGAAGATCCGATTCATCAAATCCATAAATACCGCAGGGGCATTAGTGAGCCCAAACGGCATCACTAAGAACTCATAGTGACCATATCTCGTTCTGAAGGCAGTTTTGGGTATGTCCGAATCTCGAATTCGCAACTGATAATAGCCCGATCTCAAATCTATTTTTGAGAACACTGAGGCTCCCTTCAGTTGGTCGAACAAATCATCGATACGCGATAACAGATATTTGTTCTTTATTGTCACTTTATTCAGCCGACGATAGTCAATGCACAACCTCATGGTTCCGTCCTTCTTTTTCACGAACAATACTGGTGCACCCCAAGGTGAGAAACTTGGTCGAGCAAAACCTCTATCCGTCAACTCTTGCAACTGAGCTTTCAATTCCTTTAACTCGGTTGGTGCCATACGATACGGAGCTATCGAAATTGGCATAGTTCCAGGTACAAGCTCAATACCAAACTCTACCTCCCAAACAGGTGGTAAACCCGGTAATTCTCCAGGAAAAACATCCGGGTATTCACAAACCACCGGCACAGATTCGGGTTTCTTTTCTAATTCTTTGTCATCAAGTACATACGCAAGGTATGCTTCACACCCTTTTCTTACATATTTCTGGGCCAACATTGCTGATATTACAGCTGGCAACCCCTTTAAGTCCGTAGACTCAACTCGAATTATCTCGTTATTTGCGCACCTCAAATCAATAGTCTTGCTTTTGCAATTCACAACCGCATCATGCGCGGTCAACCAATCCAAACCAAGAATAACATCAAATTCATCAAACGGCAAAAGCATCAAGTCCGTCGGAAAACAGGAATCTCGAATTACTAGGGGGCATTTCTTACACACTTTGTCGACAAGCACGTAACGACCCAAGGGATTTGACACCTGAATTACGAACTCAGTAGACTCAATAGGTAAAGTCTTACTGGATGCTAAGGTTTCGCATATATAAGAATGAATAGAACCAGGGTCAATCAAAGCAATCACATTAGTATCGAAGAGAGTAAAAGTACCGCTAATAACATCTGGCGAGGAAGCATCCTTGCGTGCGCATATAGCATAAGCTCTAGCAGGCGCATGAGCCTCGGATCTGGTCGTAGCATCTCTAGATCCTCTCTGACCACCACTAGCATTGCCCGTATTTCTAGATGGTCTACCTCGAGCAGTGGTAGCACCCGGTTTCCCACTCTGATTTACATTCTGTTCAGACAACCTTAGGCAATCTTTAATGAAGTGGTCAACTGATCCGCACTTGTAACAGGAGCGGTCATGGAATCTACAACTCCCCGAATGCCATTTACCGCAATATCGACATTCCGTTCTGTCTCGACGTTCATTCCCAACACTGGCGACCGAAGTGCCTCGTGTACCCACAGGGGGTCGATCACGATCTCGTCTAAAAAGGCCCGAAGTGCCTCTAGACCGGCCCACATCATCTCGAAATTTCTTCGATGCCTGTTGAAGAGACTTTCCCGAGGATCTTTTACGAAACTCTCCAGTTCCCACATCAACTTTTTGTTTTTCTTTTCTAAGCTCTTCGGCTTTACAAGCTCGCTCGACAAGTACTACGAACTCTCGTATTTCAAGAATGCCAACTAATATTTTTATATCTTCATTCAGCCCATCCTCGAAGCGTTTACACATGATAGCCTCGGACAAAACACATTCCAGAGCGTATCTACTAAGTCTAACAAATTTTCGCTCGTAATCAGTAACTGACATAGAACCTTGCTTAAGCTCAAGAAATTCCTTCCGTTTTTGATCAACAAATCTCTGACTGATATACTTTTTCCAAAACTCAGTTTGGAAAAACTCCCAAGTTACTTGCTCTCGGGGCACAACAAAAGTCAGAGTACTCCACCAATAGTAGGCAGAATCACGTAGCAAGGAGATAGTACACTTTAGGCACTCATCGGGTGTGCAAGATAGCTCGTCGAGTACCCGGATAGTGTTGTCCAACCAAAATTCAGCTTGCTCGGCATCATCGCTGTCCGTAGCTTTAAATTCAGTAGCCCCATGTTTTCAGATTCTGTCAACTGAGGGCTTATTTGACCTTATTTGGTCAGTTTCCGGAGGTATTGTAGGTGCGGGGCTTGTATTAGTCGGGAATGGAGGTTGTGGAACAGCCGTATTAGTTCGAATGTATTGGTTGAACCAATCATTCATCACGCTATAGAAAGCTTGTCTAGCTTCATCATTCGGATTACTAGCATTAGGTTGAGAGTCCGCCGGCGCTGTCCCTTGTGCGGGAGCAGGCGCCACACTCTCCACATCATCAGCTATCGCTCGGTTGGGATCGGGATCCATTACTATAAATAAACACAAATTCAAATGTCAGAAATCACCACACTATCAATTAATCACATAATGGCATGTATAGCTAGACCCAAACGTATTACGGTAGTCCTAGAATCGACTAAACCGTGCTATGATACCAATAAAATTGTAACACCCCGTACCCGAGACCGTTGCCGGAGTCGGACACGAGGGGTTCACAGACTAAATTCGCTTACTATCGCAGTCCATTTTAAAAATTTCCAGGCAGTTGGCTAACTGCATCACTGTCACCTTAAAAATCATATCTTGATTTTCACAACTCGAAAATCAGTTTCGTAATTTTTCCCTGAAACTAGACTCATATTCCCATCAAAATATTTTTTTCTAGAATTTTTGGTTGGGCCAATTAGTACAGTTTATTAGTTAAATTTTCCCCTATTACAGGGTACGACTACACTGACCTTCATGCATTACGATTTGGATATCTCCCTGCACAGAGGTTCAATACTGATGCCGTTTGTTTCTATAGAAACTAGACTCAGAGAGGAATCTATACATATATGGAATGACTCCTAATTATCTCTGCTTAAATTATAATAAATTTCCAAAGTCGGAATAGCGAATCCAGAAACCGTTCTGGCCCTGTTTCACGAAAACCTAATTATATCTTAACATACAACTCATATGACCATTTCGTTTCTTCCATATGAAAATAGATTCATCAAGGTTCGATCACATAATTTATCCACTATTTAATTCCATTCCTACAAATTTTAGTGATTTTTCAAATCCACACCACTGCTGCTGTCAGCATCTGTTTTCAAGGTAAACTTTACCTATTTCGTGGTTACCATGGACCAACTAGAGTTTTGTCATACATAGGTCCACATATGATCATATTTAGCCATTCCAAAGGCTGATCATTTGCCCAACACTTCCATTCCAGTCCATAGTCACATCATGAAACCATATATATATACATAAACACAAATGGTCTAATGCCATACTCCACTTCTACGAGCCATTTTCGCATGGCTGTACACACATACATCACAAAAAGTACTTGAAAAACAACAAAGGGTAGTCCTATACATGCCATATCCAGAGTTCAACTAAAAGAGTACCCAAAGGGTTCAACTAAAAGAGTACCCAAAGGGCTTTGATAGTGTGGATGACTTCGACTTCGATGATCCCGAATCCGATATCTAACGAACAAAATCTATAAAACAGAGAAACAAAGAAACGGAGTAAGCATTAAATGCTTAGTAAGTTTTGAGCAAAGAATTTAGACACAACCAAAGTATAACATTCATGTAGCTAAACGGATAATTTCATATGCACAAATTTTCAATATCATACTTACTTCACATTACCAACCCTTTTATTCATACACAAAGATCAACTTAGCCAAAGGCCGGTAGCTCATTTATCAACTGAGCGAATACTTATTTGTAAGGGCTCAACTAATTCAAAGCACATACGAAACATACCTCAATGTTGGGATGTTACAAGCGTATTAACTGAAATTTTTACAGCAAGATCATTCATTCCCAAATCACGTTTCTTCGGAATTTAACCGGATATAGCTACTCGTTCAAATGCCTTTGGGGCATAGCCCGGTTATAGTAACTCGCACAAATGCCTTCGGGACTTAGCCCGGTTATAGTAACTCGCACAAATGCCTTCGGGACTTAACCTGGATTTAGTAACTCGCACCAATGCCTTTGGGCTTAGCCTGGAATTAGTATCTCGCACAAATACCTTCGGATCTTAGTCCGGATATGGTCACTTAGCACAAAGCCTTCGGGACTTAGCCCGGACATCATTCGAATAACCATGCACATTTAACAATAAATCATGACACATTCGTATTTCATTTTCATTAGCAAAACTCAAACACAAGACACTTATCACTCTTGCAATTTCGGCTCAATAGCCACACACAAAGAGCATGATTTTGATTTGCTTAAAACATGATCTAATCAAATCATAATTTAAGCTCTATTACTCAAGAACTTACCTCGGATGTGGTCGAGCAATTTCGACAGCTATTCGATCACTTTTTCCTTTCCCTTATCCAACTGTGGTCCTCTAAGCTCTTGAGCTAATTCAAACAAATTTAACTCATTAAAGTCTCATTTTGCTAGCTTATGGCCGAATATGACAAGGAGTTTGATAGGTTATATGGCCACCTTTTAGCTCAAATACACAATGGTCATACGCATTTTTAATCACATCAAGCAATTTAATACAATTCATTCGAACATCAAAAGAGAAGCTCAAGGTACTTAGCCCATATATACATTAGACATTAGAGTCACATATGTATGAAATCACGAATCGAATTCAACATACTAGCTAATATTTCCCCTTAGCCGAATTTTCTAAGTCAAGCTAAAGCCATCAATAGGCTACCTATGGCCGAACATACACATAACTTATGTACTTATTTATGTGGCCGAACATACATGTCTATGTTGGGGCCGATTGCAACACTTAATACATTCTACAAGTATGGTCACTTGTATTGACTAAACACCATTTTGTTTCAAGTTCAAAACTTGGCTAATACACACATATATACACTAGTAAAGCATCCTCTCCCTTTCCATCAATTTAACACATGCATTACTCATTAATATACAAAAATTATATTCGGCCTTAGCACACAACTTGCTAGCCGATTCTTCTCCATCTAGCAACTAATGCACATATGTGCTCATTCGTTAGACTCTACTTCATCTAACAACAACCATATTTTCCCTTCTACTTCCTACCATGGCCGAATGCATCACAACACCATACCATTTCAATTTTTTGGTCATGGTTAAACAAAGAACTTAATGTCTCACTCAAAAATGCTAAAAAGAAGATTCAAGAATCATCAATCCACCATCACATGCACCATTACAAAGCTTCACTTTTAGCATGCAAATGATATCAACACAAATCCACCTTAGCCGAATATCATCTCCATGACATAGTAAAGATTTGAACCATGGGCTAGGTAGAACTCAAGCTAACTACTAAAATATACATGAATCTCATGGAGCAACCTCAAACATACCTTAGCCTAGTTATATGCATGGCCGAACCTCTTCAACATTTCCTCCTTTCTTTCCTTTTGAATTTTGGTCAAAGATGTTCAAGGATGAACACACATTTTTTTTCTTTGTTTTCTTTCTTCCATTCACGGCAAAGGGGGGGCATGGATGAGACCATTTCATTTTTTTTTCATCACTCCTCCCTTTCATTATTTAATTACCATGCTCATTATTTTATTGTTTCCTCCCATGATGCACCAACACAACATGTCTATGACATGTTTTGCCCATCACCCTTTGTCCATCCTAATGTCATGGCCGGCCACTACTAGATGGGGGGAAAAATTGACATGCAAGTCCCCCCTTTTTCAACATGCACTAATAGGTCCTTATGTTTTGATCTATCACATTTCAAAAATGTCACACATAAGTCCTATTGACTAAATTCACATGCAACTTACTAAATAGAAGCTTAAAATTTTCACACATTTATTTTAAACAATAAATATCATATTCAAAGAATTTGGTGACTCGGTTTAGCGGTCCCGAAACCGCTTTCCTACTAGGGTTGCTTTAGGGCTGTCACAGGGTCAGGGCACATGCTTGTGCCTAAGGCCGTATCCCTAACACGACTAAGACACACGCCCGTGTCTTTGCCCGTATGCTCAATTCTGAGCATTCAATTTCTCAAAATTAAGGTGTAGGGGACACACGGCTGAAACACATGCCCACAAGGCAAACCGTGTGTCACACATGTATTAGACACACGCCCTTGGCCTAGACACACGTCCGTATGGACAAAATAAAGGCTATTTACCAAGCCATTTGTCACCCTTATTTACACCTACACACACAAAAGTTCAATGGAATAATCCATGGCATGCTTAAGCAACCAAACTATCCATAATCAAGGTTAAATCATATCATTAATTACCAACACTTAACATATTTACTATATCATAATTTACCAAATCAATTCATAACAAACTCACATTCACAAGTATCAACATGAATACTGTAACGCCCCAATTTTCGGGAATTCTGTGGATGTTGGCAAATTTTAAATTTTTGTGTTTTGTCTGCTTGGCGTAGATTTAATGAGGTTAGTGGGCCTCTAGAAGGACCAAGCTTAAGTTAAAACTCGGTAATTTTAATTAGTTTTGATTCCATAGGAAGAAGGGGTTCTGGTTAATTGGGCTTTTAAGTATTAATTGGGTAAAAATTAAACACAAGGAAGCCAGTGGCAAAGTGGCATGTGATGCCACTGGGGAGGCTATAAAGGTGGCGTGTGGATGCTAGGGAGAACCAAGGTTCAAGTCACAATGAAAGCATATTAAGGGAATTATTTTTATGGTTGGAAAGGGTAAGTAATGGAACTCAAGTGAAAGACTGTCTGGAGGAGTTTAAATTGCTCAAAGGATTGAGTAAGGAGGGGATAAGGGAGAGGATTTAGGAGCTACTTAGGGAGAGCAGTATTGGCCGAATGGTGGACTCTTAAGGAGCAAGAGTTGGCCGGCCAAGGGTTTGCTTAGGGGGCACATTTCGGCTAGGTTAAATGCCAAGTATAAATTCGACATTTAGGTGTAAGTGTGCCATTTTTTCTTACCATCTTTCCTCTCCTCCTTTCTTTTCTTTTTCTCTCCATCTACCTTCTCCTCTTCTTTTCTCCATAGCCGAATCCTTCTACCACTCTTCCCTACACCACTTCCTTTGTAACGCCCCAATTTTTGGGAATTTTAAAAATGTTGGAAAAATTTAAAAATTCTGTGTCCTGTTTGTTTCTCGTAGGATTAAGTACGGTAGTGGGCCTCTAGAAGGCCCAAGCTTAAGGTAAAACCCAGTAGTTTTAATTAATTTTAATTCCATAAGAAAAAGGGGTTCTGGTTAATTGGGCTTTTAGGTATTAATTGTGTAAAATAAATCACAAGGAAGCATGTGGTAAAGTGGCTAAGTGACGCCACTGGGAATGCTATAAGTGGCGTGTGGATGATTGGGAGGACCCAGGTTCAAGTCACAATGACAGCAAATAAGGGATTAATTTTTATGAATGGAAAAGGTAAGTAGTGGAAATGAAGTGAAAGTCTGTCAGGAGAGGATTTAGGAGTTGATAAGGGAAAGGATTTAGGAGTTGATAAGGGATAGGATTTAGGAGCAGATAAGGGAGGAAATCTAGGAGCTGATCAAGGAACAAGAGGTGGCTGGCCAAGGGACTTTAGCATGGGAATTTCGGCTAGGGTTAGTGCCAGTATAAATTCGGCATTAGTGGTAAGTGGTGCCGTTTCCTGACCATTCTCTTCTTCTTTTCTTTTTCTCTTCTCTCCATCAACTTATTCTTTTCTTCTTCTTTTCTCCATAGCTGAATCCTTCAGCCACCCTACTCTATACCACCTTCCTTCCATTATTTTTAAGACTATAGCCGATTGCCTCAAATCCCAAAATCCCGAAAACTTGACTCCTTTTGTACCGATTTTTCCCTAGCCAAATGTATTATTTTTCTCATCATCTTTGGCTGATTCTCTCAACCTCTAAACCCCAGGTTTCTGTGGACAATACCACAAGTAAAATCCCTCATAATTTATCTTTCTCTACACTTTTGGAAAAAGCCGAAACTCCCACACTATCCTAGGGACATAGCCGAATACTGAGATCACTGAGGGCTCGACTTTTGTTATCGTTTGAGGGCTTAGAACTGCATCAGAATCAAGTAGGAACTAAAGGGGAACATTGACTAGAAGAATCGGTGGTAAGTCTTTCCAACTTAGTCTATCTTGCATATTTTAAGAAAAGCTGAAATCCCTAAAAGGTTAGGTAGGTTGTCATTTTTTGGACTTGTAGCCCTAAGGGGTTGTGATAATAGTATTATTTTGGTAATAGTGTGCTTAAAGGGCTGTTAATCAAGGGCTTGGACAAGTGGAGCGAACGGATCTGGATCGAGACACTATTTTCGGCAAAGGTAGGAACGCTAAGGCCTAAGGTGTTGTTGGCCGAATGTGGTAAGAAGTTAATATGTAGTTCGTTTCGGTAGTAAGATTAACGTGGTAGTATTATAATTGTAGGAAGTTCGTGCGTGGATCTCGTCAGTGAATCGTCATAAAACAGGTATGTAACTGACACCCTCTCATAGACTCGATCGGCAAAAGCCGAAAAGCCAAAATGCCAAAAAGTTGGTCTTTTGGGAATTTTTGAGTGTGCGAATGCTCGTAAGATAGTTGGGTTTGTATGTTTGGTATTCTGAAGGTAATAAACTGCAGTACGTGCGATTTTGTGCATTTTGATAACTTGGGCTTAATGGGCCAAAAATCGGGTTCATGGGCCAACGGGCTCAATTGGGTAAGTATGCGCGGTAAGTATTCTGATAGTATGTAAATGGATAGGATATGCATGAAAACCCTAGAAGTAGCTAAATCACTACAATACCCTTATGTATGGAAAATTACCATGATACACCTAGGTGTAAATGACCAATATGCCCCTAGGGTTAATTTTGTCTAAAAGCATGTTGATTTAAATCTGTATGATGTATGCCATGAATGAATATTTGTTGCATGGGGACATGGGTTATATTTTGGAGGAAGCGTCCCGGTGGCTATGCCACAATTATCTGATCTGGTGGCTCTGCCACATATTTCTGTTCTGGTGGCTCTGCCATGATTATCTGTATCTGGTGACTCTGTCACATTATCTATTCTGGCAGCCATGCTGCATAATTCTGTGGCGTGTAGCGGTTGGGTGGGTCGAGTAGTCTCCCCACATGGTGAAAAGATGGTATGGGGTGTACATGGTTGGATATGGGTTGGGTTTTGCATATACATGAAATATCTGATCTGATCTGTTTTGGGCCTATGGGCTTAATTCTGTATTTTGTTCTGGGCTAAGGCCAATTTATTCTGTTTCTGTGGTTTGAGCTGATATGGGCTATGGTTGGGTTAATTTTACGCCCTGAGTTTCTCCAAACTCATCCCCTATTTTCATTCATGCAGGTAATCCCCAGCCATAGTGGGCTTGGAGCTGCGAAGGATTCGGAGTGGCCACTCGTTCTGCAATATGGATTTCTTCTGGTGATTTGGACTTCAATTTTCTTTACTTTGATGATTTGGGTTTTGTTATGTAATAAGGCCGCTTATGATTATTTTTAATTGGGTTTCGATTTATAACTTATCATGATGACCTTAAATTATATTAATTATCAAAATGGGCTAGATCTAGGGTTTGTTTTCCAAAAACATAAACTGATTTCGAAGTAACACGATTACAAACAAGGCTTCTGCTATGATAACGTTTTACAAACTTAAATACGTTTTATTCTAAAATAGACATAATTTCAATGGTAACCTAAAAATATACGCGATGTTAGAGTGTGGCAATGGCGGTGTGCATGTCTAGGATTGGATCCGAAAGAGCTTGGTACTTAAGCAGTCCGATGGACTCACCTCCTCTTTCCGGTTTCCTACCTGGTGCACAGCTTCCATTCACTTTAACCCTTAATCCTTTGAACATCAAGTACGATTTTCTGAACTTAGAACGGAAAAATGTTTTTAACGTTTTTGATATGGCATGTCGGATCCGGTCATAACGTCTAGGCCAGGTTTAGGGTGTTACATCCTTACTATTATTTTTAAGCTTTATAGCCGAATATCACAAAAGCCGAAATCTTGAAGGTTCATATTGTCTGTGCCGAATTCTCCTAGCAAAACCTACTGATCTTTCTTCATCCTTTTTGATCAATTCTTTATTTTTCTAAACCCAAAACCTCTGTCGACAAAGCCACTACAAAACTCTCACCTTTTCTTCACTGTTGCAAAAAGCCAAAAACGCATAGCCTTAGGGACATAGCCGAATTCTGAGATCTCTAAGGGCTCGACTTTTGTTATCATTTGAGGGGTTAGATCTACATAAGAATTGAGTAGGAGTTAATTGGAATCATTAACTGAAGGAACCGGTGGTAAGTTTTCGAACCTAATCTTTATTTCAGGTTTTACAAAAAGCCGAAACCTCCTAAAGGCTAGGGAGGCTGTCGATTTGGGCTTGTAGCTCTAAGGGTTGTTATAATTGTTTTATTTTGGTAATAATGTGATCTAGAGGCTACTGATCGAAGGCTTGGACAAGTAGAACGACTGGATCTAAACCTAGTCGCTAATTTCGGCAAAGGTAGGATCGCTAGTGCCTAAGGTGTTTTTGGCTGAATATGGTAAGGGGGTTAATATGTAGTTCATTTTAATAGTTAGATTAACGTGTTAGTAATCCAATTGTAGGCAGTTTATGTGTTGATCTCGTCAGCATATCGTCCAAACAGGTGTGTAATTGACACCCTTTCATAGTCTAGTTCGGCAAAAACCAAAAAGCCGAAATACCGAAAAACTGGTATTTTGTGGACTTGCGAGTGTGCGAATGCTCGTGAGGTAAATCGATTAACATTTTTGGTAAACTACAATGTTTAGACTGCAGAATGCATGTAACACCCCGTACCCGAGTCCGTCGCCGGAGTCGGACACGAGGGGTTTGCAGACTTAAATCATTTCTTTGCACAATCCATTTTAAATTTTCCAGGCAAGCGGGCTAACAGCGTCACTGTCACCTTAAAAATCATATCTTGAGTTTCACAACTCAAAAATCAGCTTCGTGATTTTTCCCTGAAACTAGACTCATATATGCATCTAAAAATTTTTTTCTAGAATTTTTGGTCAGGCCAATTAGTACAGTTTATTAGTCAAAATCTCCCATGTTACAGGGATCGACTACACTGACCTTTGCGCATTACGACTTGGATATCTCCCTGTACAGGGATTCAATGCTGATGCCGTTTGTTTCTATAGAAACTAGACTCAAAGAGGAATCTAAAAATATATGGCATGACTCCTAATTATCTCTGGTTAATTTATAATGAATTTCCAAAGTCAGAACAGGGAATCCAGAAACCGTTCTGGCCCTGTCTCACGAGAACCTGAATATCTCTTAACATACTGTCCATATGATCGTTTCGTTACTTTCCTATGAAAATAGATTCATCAAGGTTAGTTTACATAATTTATTCACTATTTAATTCCATTCCTAATATTTTTAGTGATTTTTCACATCCACATCACTGCTGCTGCCAGCATCTGTTTTTTTAAGGTAAACTTTACCTATTTCATGATCCTCCATGGATCAACTAGAGTTTGTCATACATATTCCAAAAGTGATCAAGAATAACCCTTCCCATGGCTAACCGTTACCAACATTTCCATACCTCTCGACGGACAACATACAAAACGATTATAATGCTATGATCAAAGTATATTTAAGCCATTTTCGCATGGCTATCCAAATTTACACAAAACCGAAGGGTACATGACCAACAACAAAAGGGTAGTCCTATACATGCCATTTTCAGAGTTCAACCAAAAGTGTACCAAAAGGGCTTTGATAGTGTGGGCGACTTCGACTTCAATAATCCCGAGTCCGATAGCTGACGAACCAAAATCTATAAAACAGAGATTCAAAGAACGGAGTAAGCATTTAATGCTTAGTAAGTTTTAAGCAAGACAAAGTGTTCTCAATCACTATTATTGGTCATTCATTTCAACTGTTCGATGAAGTTAATCTAGAGCTTCATCTCGATCTATAATATCATTAAACGCAACACTTGGCTGCCACATATATACTTTTGAATAATAATGACCTAGATGGTCAAATATTTCCAAAGCACATTCTTCATCGATTTTCAACTTTCAATAATCCTTTCCACTTGTTCATAATCACATCCATACTTTTAAGTATTTCAACATGACAAGTACTAAATTACCATAGGCACATAAAGAACCAACATATTCCTTATCACATATATGTAAGCTTACAAATCATAATCCTTACCTTGTACTGGCACATCTAGCTCAACCCAACCCATACTCAGATCATAAGGCTTTTGGGCAGAATATGCACTAATACATAAGAATATTTCATCGCATACTTTATTATACAAACATACCATTACCAATTAGATCATTCTCACATTTGGAGTTATAATATTAATCACATTTACCTACCTCTTTGATACTGATAATTCACCTCGAAATCACTCCACCGATGAGTAAGTAATACGTACCTGAACATCTTGAATACATAATACTTATTTGATGGTAACTTAATGCAGATACTCAATATCAAAGTCTTACTTGAATCCTAGCATTTAGCCGTCGGGTCTTTAAAGCTCGGATATAGTACGAGCACGAAGCCTACGGACATTAATCAGGATAATATTCTCGCATAAAGCCTGCGGGGTTTTAACCCGGATATAGTACTGACACAAATGCCCTTCGGGACTCATCACATTTATACACTTTCACATCCATCACGTTGGCCACTCGGCCCTGTCACATATATACACTTTCACATTCATCACATCGGCTATTAGGCCTTATCACATATATACACTTTCACATTCATCACATCAGCCATTAGGCCTTATCACATATATACACTTTCACATTCATCACATCGGCCATTAGGCCTTATCACATATATACACTTTCACAGTCATCACATCGGCCGTTAGGCCTTATCACATATATACACTTTCACATTCATCACATCGGCCGTTAGGCCTTATCACATATATACACTTTCACATTCATCACATCGGCCGTTAGGCCTTATCACATATATACACTTTCACATTCATCACATCGGCTATTAGGCCTTATCACATATATACACTTTCACATTCATCACATCGGCCATTAGGCCTTATCACATATATATACACTTTCACATTCATCACGTCGGCCATTAGGCCTTATCACATATATACACTTTCACATTTATTCAAATATACTTCACATACCACATATACTATCATGTACAGACTTGGTCTTGGCCGAATCTACATCCATCACTTTCCAATGAATAATTCAATTTTACGCCATACTATCATTTCATATTCGAATACTCATAAGCTTACAATATCACGATTTAGAATTCAAGTATGGGTTTAATCAATAGCTTATGAGCAACTAAAACAAGTTTTATCCATGTTTACAACAAAATCACATATTCACTACGAGCTGTTTTCCTGAGCAATGGTCACTAAATTATTTATAACCAGAGCTACAAAACTCCAAATCACTTGACGTTAATTTTTCCTGAATATAGACTCGTATATATTCCATCCATAAAATTTCCAGAATTTTAGGTTTGGCCAATCAATACCAGATTTTTCTTAAAGTTTCCCCTGTTTCACTGTTTGACTAATCTGACCACTCTTCACTACGAATCAAATTTCTCATTTTACAGAATTCAAAATGTGTTGTATTTGATTTCATTTGAAACTAGACTCATTAAGGAGTCTAAGCATATAAATTTTATCTTATAACCATTTTTGTACAATTTATAATGATTTTCTAAACACAGAACAGGGGATTTCGGAGTCATTCTGACACCGTCTCACACAACTTTAATTATCTCTTTATAGGAAATTTCTTTACTCACAAGGTCTCTTTTATAAGAAACTAGACTAACTAAGCTTTGATTACATATTTTATTCAGCCTATAATTCCACGCCAACAATTTATAGTGATTTTCTAAAATCACGTTACTGCTGCTGTCCAAAGCAAATTATTACAATTTGCTCTTAAATTTCCAAGTCCAAACACTTATGAACTTACCTTTTGAGTTTAAGACATATCATGGCCACATCATATCTTATTAACTCAACTCATTATGTCCTATTTTGATTGGATTTACTCAACGTTTGATCACTTAAAACTTACCTCGGAAGTGGTCGACGATTAGGTATCCACGGCTATTCGTTTACATTCTCTTTTTCCCCTATCCGACTTTGATCCTCTTTGCTCTTAAGCTAAAGCCGCAGAGCACTTTCGAACACCATCACTCAGCTTGGATTGAAGCATCGGATACAAAAACTTTAACCTTCATGTACAATTAATTTCGGCATTCAATCCCCTTAAATTTCAGCTTGTAAAACAATTAATAGCAGTTTTAGAGATCATAGTCTTCACCCATTTAGACAACATTCTTTAACATCTAAATAGCTCATTTATATATCATTTGTTCATTAACAACACAATATTCAAACAGCATCAATACCACAATCAGATAGCATAAGCAGGGCAGCAATGAATAATACCAACAAGGTAAAATTCGGACAATGATTTAACATTTTCAACAATTGTCAAACACAAGAGAATAAAAGTTCAAGGAAAGCTCACTAAGGTTCCCAACACCGATTCTACCTATTCAATTTGCTCTTTCCCTTTTCTACTACAACCTTCTCCTACCTTGTTAGCTAAATACAATCAACCCCAAAGTTACAAAAATGGATTATAACAACACAAGCATTCACTAAATTCTTTTAACACAAGTGAGAAACTCTTCATCTACTAGACATGCAACATTTGCAACTAGAAAAGAAAATCTTCTCTACTCCCACATATTCGTCAAGCTCAAATCAACAATGCAACCAGAATTTGTCAACGAAAAGCTATGGGCAAGGGAGAGTTTAGAAGAGTTACCCTTCTACTTGAAAATTTTAACTTCTAAGCAACAAATTTTATGGTTTTCCACTACATGCAGCTGCCCTCTCCTTTCTAGCTTCATTCCTTTCTTCCTCTTTTCATTTTGGCCAAGAAGAACCGATTTCTTCTTTTCTTTCCTTCTCAAGTCACGGCAATGGGGGGGGGGACATGGATGAGACAACTTTGTTCTCATCACCCCTCCCTTTTCATTTCTTTATTACTAACCCTTTATTATATTCTTTCTCCCATAACACACTAACACAACATGTTTCCAACATGTTTCACCCCATAACATTTTGTCCACTCTCATGCTCATGGCCGGCCATTACTAATTAGGGGGGAAATTGACATGCAAGTCCACCCTTTTTATTTCATGCACTAATAGATCCTTATGTTTTGACCTATCACATTTCAAAAGTGTCACACATAAGTCCTATTGACTAAATTCACATGCAATTTACTAAATCAAAGCTTAAAACTTTCACACATTCGTATTCACATATAATAGTCATAAAATATGACGGCTAATTATTTTTATGACTCGATTTTGTGGTCCCGAAACCACTTTTCGACTAGGGTCAAATTAGGGGTGTCACAATGCATGATTTTTGCCCCTTCGATATTTTTGGGCTTTATGGGCCAAAATTGGGATAGTGGGCCAACGAGCCCAATTCGGTAAGAGCCCTCGGTAAGTGTTTCTGTTAGTACGTGAAAGGTCAGAATATGCATGAAAACCCTTAAAACTAATAAAATTACTAAAATACTTTTATAGGTGGACAATTTATAGATTTACCCCTAGGAGTAAAATTACTAATATACCCCTAGGGTTAAGGTTGACCTGAATGCATGTTTGACTGTTATTATTTACTGCATGCCATGTTATTATTATCTGATGCATGGGACTGGGATACTGATGGAGGAAGTACTGAAAGTGGCTTGTCCACGTACTGGAGTCTTTGCCTCAACTTACTGATAACTGAGCAGCAATGCTGCAACTGTGGAGTGTAGGGCTGGGTGGGTTGAGCTATTCCCCACATGGAGTGTAGGCCTGGTACGGGTGGAGTTTAGCGGTTGGTTATAGGCTAGGTTGGGC
Organism: Gossypium hirsutum; assembly: GCF_007990345.1. Classification (NCBI taxonomy): domain Eukaryota; kingdom Viridiplantae; phylum Streptophyta; class Magnoliopsida; order Malvales; family Malvaceae; genus Gossypium; species Gossypium hirsutum. The sequence continues at coordinate 52,342,004 of NC_053425.1, read as the reverse complement.
TTGCATACACGAATATGTCTGATCTGTTCTGGAATGGGCCTCTGGGCCATACTGTTATCTGAAAATGGGGCTAAGGTCCAGTTTATTGTATTCTGAAAAGGGCTTCGGCCCAATACCCACTATTATCTAAATGGGCTTAGGGCCCAATGGGCTTGAGCTGACTTGGGCTTTGGATGGGTTTTCCTTACACACTGAGTTTTTCAAACTCACCCCTTTCTCTTCCATCCTTGCAGGTGAGCCCTAGTTGGTGGACTTGGAGCTGGGTGAGATTCAGAGTGGCCACGAAGATTAATTTCTATTTTTTTTAAGTTTCGCATTTATTATTTTGACTATTTTTATTCTGGTTTAAGTTGTAATAAAGCCGCTCTTCTTATTATTTTTATTATTTTGGGTTATTAAATTGGTTAGCTCTAGGGCGTGGTTTATAAAAGTTACTTATTTTCAAAATAACACGATAACCGGGCAAAGCTTCCGCTATGTAAACATTTTCAAAGGAAATGAATATTTTAAATATACTTAAACTTAATTAATTATTCATGGACTAGTAATAGGCTTAAAGTGTGGCAATGAATGTGTGCATGTCTACGATTGGATTCGTGAAGAGCTTGGTACTTAAGCAGTCCAACAGACTCACCTCCTCTTTTCTGGCTTCCTACCTGGTGCACAGCTTCCATTCACTTTAACTTAAAACAAAACATTCTTCAAACCCTAAGAAAGATTTTTGGATAAAACATAACTTCTTTAGTAACATTCTCCATGTGACATGCTGAATTCGGCTATAACGTCTGGGCCGGGTTTGGGGTGTTACAAATACTTTCATCATGCCTAATTCTACTTAGATTTCCTAGAACACCAAAGGACCCATCTCATCAATTTCACAACAAGTCATTTAACCATAATAAACACATAGCAACCCATTACAAAACTCAAAAACAAAAAGGCATTAACACATATACTTATATAAATGGGCTTACAATCATTTTAGCCAAAATAAGCCAATTACATGGCTAAATACCAAATCACCTTAAACAAATATAAGCCAATACATTTGGCCAAATCAAATGACACATATAACAAAATGACCAAGTCCCTATACATGCCATATACTCAAAATGTTTTAAAATCATCGGTACCCAAAGGATAGTTTGATAATGTGATGCAACTTCTGACGATCTCCAATCCCGAGCTAGCTTGGTGACTCTATAAAACATTAAAAATAAAACTGAGTAAGCTATATAGTTTAGTAAGCTCGCATGAAGAAATAAGCGACCTTACCATACATTAATCATGCAAGTAATATAACAGAAGATAACATAATTTACCATAATCTCATGATCATAATTAACTTCCATTACAACTTACATTGAAATCGTCATTTCACGAATTTATAATCATAAGTTTCTAGTACATACCTGTACCATCTCGTAACAAATTTACACTTATTCTCATCTTTGACATACCCGTGAACCATTCGGAATAATAATGTTGGATACTTGGGGATCTTACACACTAAGTGCCATATATGTAGTCAATGCTACCCCAATATCATATCGCATAATTGCTCACTCTCGAGCCAATCAACGGGCCTACTCACACAAGCTCTTAGTCAAGACGTAGCACACACAAGCTGTCAAGTAACTGCAACTTATGCCGGTTTACTCAGCCACTGGTAGGACGTACGAGACCTGCACCTGAACCACCTAATCACATAACACACGGTAACCCTAGTGACATGTCACTTGTATCCTAATCTATTCCTAAGATTCAAATGGGATTTCTTGCTTATTGAATCGTCGTCGAACTCCACCGTAAAGTTGAACTCGTCCACACAATCAAACATACAGTTCATGCAATATTAAATTATTTAAATACAAATATATTAAAGCTTATTTAACATACGAACTTACCTCGATTACAAAAACGGCTATTAGTTCGATTTAGTGCACAACCTTGTTCTTTCCCCGGTCTAAACTCAAACTTTGTTTTTTGTGATCTATAATATCAAATTTAACTTATTTAATCATCACATTATTCAATTCAGTCCAAAAACACACTATGGAAAAAATTACATTTTTGCCCCTACCTTTTGACATTTTTACAATTTAGTCCGTAGGCTCGTAAAATGAATTTCTTTCAATTTCCTCACAACTCAAGCCTAGCCAAACCTTTTTCATGCTCATGAAAGCTCACATTTTTCATTTATTCACATTTTTATACTCATTTTATAGACTTTTACAAATAAGTCCCTATTTGTCGTTTTTACCGAAAATCACTACAAAAGTCATTTAACAAACAACAAATATGCATTTTCTACCATCAAACATCAAAATACATACATGTTCAACATGGGTAAAATTTTAAACTTCACCTTTCTTTTGAATTAGTCCTTAAAATAGCTAAATCAAGTTACAACAATCTCAAAAATATAAAAATTGTTAAAAACGGGACAAGAACAGACTTACAATCGAGCTTGAAAGTGGCCAAAACCCTAGCTATGTCTTCCCCTTGTGAAATTCGACCATGGGAAACTAACTTGAAGAAGATTACATCTTTTTTTTGTTAAATTTTGTCTTTATTTACCAAATGACTAAAATGCCCTTAATGAAAAACTTCAAAATTTCACCTAACTATGTCCATTTTTGTCCACCCTAAAGTATAATGGTCTAATTACCATTCAAGGACCTCTAATTTAAGGATTCATAGCAATTAAACACTTTTAACATAGAGAACTCAAGTTTTTCACTTATTGGAATTTAGTTCTTCTAGTCAAATTGGACACTCAATCGATAAAATTTCTTAATGAAATTTTCAAACAATCATTCAATCATACTGTAGACCTTATAATAATAATAAAATAATTATTTCTACTTCGTATTTGTGATCCCGAAACCACTATTTTGATTTGACCCAAAAACAGGCTGTTACACTTCATGCGTCCTTTAACTTTTCCTTATTCCTGCCAGCAGTTACTTTATTCAGATTTCCTTTAGCGGACTATAACTACTCATTTCTATTTTAGACATTTACGTAACTTTCAGTGTTTTTAAGGACTTATCATTCGTTCATATTAATTAAGCCTTCACTCTATTAGGATCCAGATTCGAGGTCCAATCTCAAATGTCTTACATTCCCATCACATTCTCTATCCCTTTTTTTAAAAAAAATCTTATCTTCACATAGTCCTTAACCATTTCATTTTCTTTATTAGTAGACTTAAAATCTTATTTCATACATCCTAATTTTACCACTACCTTTGGCGGGGTAGACTATGCCCGATACTTAACACTGAGATTATCTAGATCAATCTTACTTCAGGGTACCATCTATGTATGCCCATAACATATTTCTAGGATTCACCACCCAGTTTTTTGTGCTCTAGCTTTACTGTTCTTTTCTTGTCATTATATGGGGTTCGCCATTTCATTTACATATAGTGTCTTTCTTTCAGATTTCATTGGTTACCTAGTTCCAACCCTGATCATGTTGTGCAGATTGAAGAACTTGAGCTTGAATTGAATCTGTCCTATGAAGAAGAATTTGTTTGTATTCTAGCCAAAGAAGTTAAGGAGTTGAGAAATAAAATAATTCTCTTGGTTAAAATGTTATGGAGGAATCATAGTACTGAAGAAGCTACTTGGGAAATAGAAAGCCTAATGAGAGATCAATACCCTCAGGTATTTTTAGGTATGAATTTTGGGGACAAAATTTCCTAAATGGGGGGAAGTTGTAACATCCCTCCCAACGTAGTCCTTGTAATTCAGTTACTGCTTGTTGAAGTATGGTTTTTAGAGCAAGTTCTAAATGGGTAAGGTATTAATTGTGACTTCGTATGTAAGTTTGTAAGTGTGCCCTTAGGCAAAGCCTATGATCGACGAGTTCGATGATTTGGCAGACTTTTCTGAAGAGTATATGCAACCCTAATGTTAGATGAATATGTTAAGTTCTTAGTTTGATAGAACCATTTATTATATTATTATGTTATTATTCTGGTTGAACAATTTAGTTAGACAAAGGGGAATTAGTTAGGAAAGAACTAAGTTACCATAGCCGATAATACTCACATTTATGATTAGAGAGAAAGTTCTCAGTCATAAGAATCGAGGAGGTTAGTGGGATAATCTGATTTACCCACTAACCCTAGCTTTTGTGTCTATTTGTAGAAAGTTGGTCTTAGCTTCTTGAGCAAGTTTTTACATCTTCTCTTGCATTCACATTTTTCTTCTAAAACTTTCTCTACACTTTTCTCTCAGAAAGCCTAAGACCAGAGATCTGCTTGAAGATTTGGGTTTGTTTTACTCAGCCAACTATTTTGTTGTTTTACCACTTGGTAAATGTCTATGAACTTTAGGTTATTTTCATGGTTATTTACATGATTTTAGGGTTGCACGCTTAAACATCAATTTTCAGTGTGAGGAAAGAAACTTCCTGAATCTGGGTTTTGTGATGATGTTACTTGCAAGTTTGTTCAGTTTTCTGGTATACAGTTTGGTAAGGTTAACTATTATATTATAGAACAAGACACTCCTAAAGGTTCTCGTGATAAGGGCAAGGTTCTAGTGAGTTCCTTCTTACTCCATGTGCGTGTAATGCCTATGTTTATGTTTGGTTTTAGGTAAGTATACATATTCTAGGAAGATGAAATGTTTTTACAAGAGTGATGAATGCTTGTTGTTATTATTCTGGTTGGTCTGTCCATGTTAAAATGTAATAACCTTCTTTCGTGTTTAAGCCACTACCCTTTACTTTTGAAATGAATAACATGATTTGATAAATAGAAAAGAATTCATGGTGTTGCCTTCAATGAGATGAGCATTGAACTAGCAAATTGCTATACTAAAATTTTAGAGTATGCCCAAAGACCAATCATGAGATGATTGTAATCATATACTCATTTTACCTTGTTTATTAATATAAGGCATTGCCATCATTATTTCAGTTTTTTCTATGTATATAAATAAACTAAATTGTAATAATGTCCTAAGAAAATATTATTATTCTTAAAAAGATTCTTAGTCAAGTATTATTGTGGGCTTGGACGACAATAATACATTGAGACTAATGTGAAAGTGATTTGTAACACCCCAAACCCGGCCTGGATGTTACGGCTGAAACCAGCGTGCCACATCGAAGTGCTTTTCGGAAATAGGACTTGTCGTTAAGAATTCAAACTTAAGTTAAAACCCTTTTAGTCTTTATTGCTTGGGAAAATTTGGCAAATTAAGTTGTCACTAGTTAAAATCAATTTGTCAAAACAATTGCCATATTTATCACCGTTGATTCCTTAAACTGATTAAAATCGCGAAAGCTTTTAAAAACTTTGAAGTTTAAAATGAGTGTTTTCCTTGAAAATAATTATTATTTTGAAAACTCATCTTTTCCTAGTCTAGCAGTTTAGGGTAAGAAATCAAAGCCCAAATAAAAGTTAAAACCACAAATAGCCTTATTACATAACTTAAAACCCAAATGAAATCTAAATAAATAAAGTCAAAAGTAGAACATTAACAATCGTATGGCCACCTCCAAGTCCCTCGCAGCACCAAATCATCTAAGGCAGAGGATTACCTGCGCAGTTAAAAGAAAGGGTGAGTCTACAAAAACTCAGGGTGTAATCCCTATCAGTCAATGGTAAACAATGCATTCCGTAACAGTCTTGGCTTGAGCCCTATTGTAATAGTCTGACTTAGACCCTAGTCGGAGTTCCGGAACTACGAATCATGGTCAGAAAAATATTTAAAAATTATTTTCTGTGTTTATTATTTGTGAATTTATGTGAGTGAAAATTTCATACGAAAATTTTATCGTTTGAGTGCCCGATTTAAAAAAAATGGGCTTAATCGCGTAAAATGAAAATTTGAGGGTTAAATGTGATAGTGCCTAATTGTTGTTGTCTTTATAAAATGAAGTATTTATGTTGCAATTATGCCATTTAATTATAGCATGGACGGTTGAGGACAACCAATATAAAGTTTCATATTAATTTATAAAGGTTAAAAATGTAATTGATGTATTAATATGTTATAATAATAAAACATAAAAAAATAATAATAAGCCATGCATTCATTCTTTGAAATGGTCGAATGTTGTAAGGAAGAAAAGAAACAAAAAGCTTAAGGGTTCGGTCATTAGCAAGCTTAACTCAAGATGAGTTTTAGCTCGATTTTTGATAATTTTTATGTTTTTGAGATTGTTGTTTCGAATACTATCCGACCCATGCTAGAATTTCTAATTTTGATGAATATTTTGAGTTATGCCATTGATGAATATTTGTGCTATGTTTTGTATTGGAATTTTTGTTGAATTTGAGTATTTAGGGCTACATTGCAAAAATAATAAATTGAAGGACTAAAATGCAAAATAAATGAAATGTGAGTATTTTTATGTGCTAGAGGAACATTCGGTCTAAGCATGTTGCATGGACATTTTGTGTATTTTGTGTTTTATGTAATTAGGACTAATTTGTAAAAGTATGAAATATCAGGGGTAAAATGGTAATTTTCCCATTTATGTGTTGTTGGATTAAAATGAATGAAATTGTGTTTGAATGAGATTAATTTGAAATTGTATAGATCAAGAACAAAAGAAATCGGACTTGGATCGGGGGAAAGCAAAAATAGTCGAATAGTCGATTTACATCGTTAGTCGATATCTGAGGTAAGTCTTTAAGCAATTAAACATCGTTAACTTTGAATGTAACTTAATTTAATATGCTGATTTGGAATTCATAGATTTATAGTAGAGTTAGTCGAATATGATTAAGCATGGAAATAATGTATTTGAGTTTAATTCGACTGAGTTATAACATTTGAAAGTCTGTATGAACTATATAGAATATTTGGAATTTTTGATATATGAATTGTTCATGAGACAGCTTTATAACAGTGATATTCAGGCTTTGAGCCTAGCAAGATTTGTGCTGGAAAATTTAATCGGGCTTTATGCCTAGCAGGCTTATTGCCGGTGTATAAAATCAGACTTTGAGTCTAGCAGGCTTGTGCCGGTGTGTGATACAAGCTTAGGCCTAGTAGGCTTTATGCTGGTGAATTATTATAAGTTTATGCCTAAAAGACTTTATGCTGATGTGGTAGTTTAATACGTTAACGAGCTAAAACGATCAGGTACATGATAGTTGGTTACCTATTTGAAAAATAGGGTGAAATGATTTCTTGATATGAGATGAAAAAGGATACATGAAGTTGTGTAGTATATGTGTTAATCTAAGAAATATATTTGGCCTTATAGTTGTATATGATGAAATGTTAAAGTTTGAATGATGAATATATGTCTATAAATATATATGTATATTGATTATATAAGACAATATGGTTTCAAAATTTGGAAATATGTTGATGATGTATACATGTATATTCGGCCAAGAAGGAATTTCCCTATGAAAGAATATGTTATTCATGTATGAAATTAAACGCTTGAAATTAAATGTGATTACAATTGCATAAGTTGATTTTATTTAACTGGAATAATTAGTAATTGAGATGTTATTATACATTAATTGTTTAATTTGCTTAAGGCTTACTAAGCTAAGTTAGCTTACTTTGTGTGTATATATTTGTCTTTGCTTTATGATTTTGGAGATCATTACATGCTTGGGGATCGTCAGTAAAGTCAATCGCACTATCATTTATTCTCGGTACTTTTAAAAGTTTTAAATCCAAACTTATGGCATGTATAGGCTATATTATCCTTTGGACATATTTGATTTTGATATGTTTATATGTTAAAAAGCCATGCGAAATTGGCTTATTTAAATTTTTGAATTTGGTTTTGGTATAATGATAGTTTGAGCCCATTTTGGTTATTATGTTATGTGCCATGAATGATTAGAATTTGCAATATGTGTTTATGTATTAAGATTGGTTGATAATTTTGGACGTGGTAAGAATGAAATGGTTATGATGTATATTTGGTTTCGGTTTAAGCTTATACTGAGAGTGTATCCAAGATGTATGATGTTTGTGAACTTTGTTATGTGTTTGTAACACCCCGTACCCGAGACCGTTGCCGGAGTTGAACACGAGGTGCTAACAGACTTAATTCATTTATTTGCACAGTCCATTTTAAAATTTTCAGACAAGCTGGCTAACTGCATCACTGTCACCTTAAAAATCATATCTCGAGTTCCAAAACTCGAAAACTAGTTCCGTAAATTTTTCCTGAAATTAGACTCATATGTCCATCTACAAATTTTTTCTAGAATTTTTGGTTGAGCCAATTAGTACAGTTTATTAGTTAAAGTCTCCCCTGTTTCAGGGTTCGACTACTCTGACCTTCATGCATTACGACTAGATATCTTCCTGTACAGGGCTGCAATACTTATGCCGTTTGTTTCTAAAGAAACTAGACTCGAAAAGGAATCTGTACATTAGGGCATGACTTCTAATTATCTCTGGTTAATTTATAGTGAATTTAAAAAGTCGGAACAGGGGATCCAGAAATCGCTCTGGCCCGGTTTCACGAAAACTTAAACATCTCATAAAATACGGCTCATATGATCGTTTCGTTACTTTCATATGAAAATAGATTCATTAAGGTTCAATTACATAATTTATTCACTATTTAATTCCATTCCTAATATTTTTAGTGATTTTTCAAATTCACATCACTGCTGCTGTCAGCATCTATTTTTAAGGTAAACTTTACCTATTTCATGGTTTTCCATGGATCAACTAAAATTTTGTCATACAGAGCACCAAAATGATCGTGATTAACCATTCCAATGGCTAATCGTTACCAACATTTCCATAACACTCCATGAACAACATACAAAATGATTATAACGCTATGCTCAAAATATATATAAGCCATTTTCGCATGGCTATCCAAATATATATACATTACCGAAAGGTACATGACCAACAACAAAAGGGTAGTCCTATACATTCCATTTTCAGAGTTCAACTAAAAGAGTACCAAAGGGCTTTGATAGTGTGGATGACTTCGAATTTGACACTCCCGAATCCGATAGCTGACGAACCAAAATCTATAAAACAAAGAATCAAAGAAACGGAATAAGCATTTAATGCTTAGTAAGTTGTGAGTAATGAAATCATGCACAATTGAAGTATATCATTCATATGACTAAACGAATAATTTCATATACACATATTCTCACAATCATACCTACTTCACATTTCCAACCCTTATATTCATACATAAGGAATCAACTTGACTAAAGGCCGGAAGCTTGTTAATCGATTGAGCGAATACTATTTAAAAGGAATCAATTATTCCAATGCATATACAAAACATACCTCATCGTTGGGGTTTTACGAGCGTATTAATTGAAATTATTACAGCAAGATTGCTCATTCCCAAACCAAGTACCTTCAGGATTTAGCCGGATATAGCTACTCGCTCAAATGCCTTCGGGACTTAGCCCGGTTATAGTAACTCGCACAAATGCCTTCGGGACTTAGCCCGGATATAGTAACTCGCACAAATGCCTTCGGGGCTTAGCCCGGAATTAGTCACTAGCACAAATGCCTTCGGGACTTAGCCCGGTTATCATCCGAATATTCATGCACATATCAATAAATCATGACACATCTATATTTCATTTTCATAACTAGAATTCAAACACAAGTCACTTATCAAGCATTATCATTTTCGGCTCAATAGCTACATACAAAGAGCATGATTTTGATTTGCTTATAACATGATCTAATCGAATCATAATCTAAGTTCCATTACTCGAAAACTTACCTCGGATGCTGTTGAACGATTTCAACGGCTATTCGATCACCTTTTCCTTTCCTTTATCGGATTTAGTTCCCCTTTGCTCTTGAGCTTACTATTAACAAATAAATCGATTTAATCATTTTGAACATCAAAGAGGAATTCAAGGTACTTAGCCCATAGATATTAGGCATTAGAGTCATATATGTATGAAATCATGAATCAAATTCAACATATTAGCCAATATTCTCCTTTAGCCGATTTTCTAAGTCAAGATTAAGCCACCAATATGCTTACTTATAGCCGAATACATGCAACACCAATCTATGTATTCATTCATGTGGTCGAGTATACATATTCCAATATGATATCATTTCCATTTCGTTTAACACTTAACATTTACCACATATCAGTTAACCCATTTCTTTACTCATGTGGCCGATTATACTCGGTTATGCATACACATGATTAAGTTATTTAACACCTAACTCACATAGTCATAGTGTACAAAATCTTAAGGTCCACATATGAATACCCCCAAGTTCCCATAACTTAACCCCTAACCACATTTTTGCCGAGAATTCCTTGAATTTCTAATAGCATACACACATATAACCAATTTGGAGACTCTATTAACCCAACATACATCCGGCAATAGTCTATAGCTCCCTCGGCCACTCATTTCACAACTTAACAAAGCTTCAATTCGAAATCATTAGTGAGCATCAATTAACTTAAGCTACCTTTAAACTTTTATTTATCACCACATGCCAAACCATCAAAATGAACTAATTATAATTACATAGGTACTACCAAAGCCGAAACCTATGCATACTATTATTCCTTATGCCCAAACCAAAGACCACATTCGGCACTTTCATCCACCATTCTACCAAGCATGTAATATTCAAACACAACCAAACTCACATTCGGCCCTGGTTCATAACAAGGTAGCCGATTCTTTCCCCTAGTATCTAATGCTCACCTATGATTCTTTTTATAGTTCAAACACTCATCTATCATCATTCACCTAACTTTAACATGAAACAACAAAACTCACCATTATTAACTACCATAGTCGAAAACCTTACTCATTCCAAAATCAAAATTTCATCATGGGTTACAAAAATAACTTGATATCTCACTCAAGATCAACTAAAATTTCAAGAACTAATATGAACACGTTACCTTAATATTAACCTAAGATGACCGAATGCTTTCCTCCCTTCTTCCTCCTTTCATTTCGGCCAAGAAGAACCAAAGAATACAACTTGTTTTCATCACCGAATGCTCTTGTTCTTTTCTTTCTTTAGAATCGGCTAGGAAGAAACATGGATGAAGACTTTGTTTCTTTCACCCATTTCCTTCCTTCAATTATCATTTCTTTATTTTATTACATCCTCCATACTAATATGGCATCTAGCTAATTAAAGTTAATATAAAATTCACATTTGATTATATAATTTGTAGCCTGGCCGGCCACTACCTATAGTTTGGCTAATTTGACATGCAAGTACAAGCACTTTCCCACATATATTAATAGGCCACTTTAGCACTTGCCTAGCACATTTCTAAATTGTCTCACATAAGTCCCTACTAATAAATTTCACATACACTGACCAAATTAAAGTATGAAACTTTCACACATGCATTTACTCACATCATAAACACAGAATATAACTTTTAATTATTTATAAGACTCGGTTTCGTGGTCCCGAAACCACTTTCCGACTAGGGTCAATTTAGGGCTGTCACAACTCTCCCCCACTTAAGAAATTTTCGTCCTCGAAAATCTTACCGGTAAATAGGTTTGGGTATCGTTCTTTCATAGAGTTCTTGGTTTCCCAAGTAGCTTCTTTGATTCCGTGTTTGAGCCATAACACCTTTACTAACGGAACCCTTTTGTTTCGCAACTCTTTCACTTCACGAGCTAGGATACAAATCGGTTCTTCTTCATAACTCAAGTCAGATTGAATTTCAACCTCTGATGGACTAATTATGTGCGAAGGATCAGATCTGTAACGTCGAAGCATTTTATTCACTTAAAACCAAAATTTTGCTAAAGCCTAGATTTGAACCCAGGACTTCTCAGACATCCCCCAAACAAACCCAATTCACTTAACCACCACACCAAACATGCAATTGTGTCATTCACTTGCACAACAAAATTCCAATTCCTCCGATACACGAAGCCCATTTCACTGAGGCCCAAATTTGGGGCATTACATGATTGATGATAAAGAATTGTCATTAACATAGGGATGTCAAATTCAATACATAAGTATGTGTTAGAGAACAACATATTGGACTAACCCGCTATGAGTATGTTTCTTGGATTATTATGTAATAATCATAATATTACTCATAGTGAAACTATGTATTTGATCCTCAGACTTGATATTATCATTGTCCCAGCATCGTGAGTCGTATATTTGATACAGTCAAAACGTATACCATAACAAGTTTTACTATAAAGATTGATGTTGGATATACCACAATCCATGTAGTAGGATGTGGTTGATCAAGATAACATTTATCCCTCCTACACAATTGGAGCAATATCTTAGGCCTCTTGATGGAGTAACACTAGAAATGCATGACCATACTTGAATAAGCTAATATGAGATATCACACTCATTTGTTTATTGTAGTCTGCTTAGACAATCAAGAAATATGAGATTAGACTATACGAGTGTGACTATTCCATGACTTGTGTCCAATCTAAATATTAAGGATAAAATGATATAACACATGAAATATTATCACAGAAAGGTTATGTCGGATCACGAATCACGACTTCTTCTAACTTGGGTGGCAATGATGCATTGCTAGATGTCACTCATTGGTTGTAATCTAGAAATATTCTAGTATTGTAACACCCCAAACCTGGCCCAAACGTCATGACCGGATCTGGCGATATCACATTGAAGTGTTTTCCTAAAAGCATAAATCCAAACTTTAGCTGGCCTCTTTGTATAATTTGAAAAGCCGATTAAAAGTCATGTTTGTTCATTGATTGTGTGTTTAAAGTTTACTTATATTAAAACGTTATTAATTTTGTAAAATGGTTTTCATTCGCAGAAGCTTTTAAATCTAGTTGTGATTTCGTGGTGTTTTTGAAGCATTTGAATTTGGAAATCATGTGACTATCCTACTGCTAGCAGATATATATATCTAATGATTATAATAAAAAAATAAAATTAAAAATTAAAAATAAATACCTAAAAGGCCTTATTTCATAAAGGAAACCCAAGATAAAACCAAAACGTAAATTAATAAAAGTTAAGTAAAACGAGTGGCCACCGCTGAGTCCTACATCGCAACGATCTGCCTAAGTTTGGGGATTACCTGCACAGTTAATAGATGGGTGAGTTTATGAAACTTACTGTGTAATCCCATAATAGCAACCAATCAGAGTAAACACATTTTGGGCCTAAGCCCTTGCAGTCTCAGTTACGGCCTCAGCCTATTTCAGTAACAGTAGCAGTCTGGGCTTGAGCCCATTTCAGTAATAGTATCAGTATGGCCTAAGCCCATTACAGTATAAATATAGTATGCAATTAGAAAATCCTAACCAATCCAGCATCTACACACCATCTCCGTGTCAACCCTACACACCATGTGGGGATAAAATCGACCCACCCAACCCTACACTCCAAGTAGCACCAATTGCGGCACTAAAATAGTATTCACAGCAGAGCTGCCAGTAATAGGCTTATAGCCTTTTAGAACACTTCCTCCAGAATCATATATCCCACCCCATGCAATGCAACATAATATAAATGTATATACAGTACCCATGGCATGATCAATCAGTCTTACATCACATAGGGGTATATCAGACAATTACAAAAATAAGGGTCCAGGTACACTTATCGGCCCAACAATAAGTCCACAGTCATCTTGGCGACCCGTGCAACCTTAAAAGACAATCAGTGCAAATGGGCCCAAAGCCCATAACATGACCTATATAGGCCCACACGCCCGTGTGGCTCAATAAGGCCAAAAATGGCCTTGGCCGTGAGAACTACATAGCCTAACCCAATAATTTCCATGTATTTGTGTGATTTACCCATGTAGGCCCACGAGCTCGTGGGGCCCATATGGCCTATTTCAGCCCAACGCGGCTTAGAACGGCCTAAGCCCATGAAATCGCTCATGGTGGCCTCTACAATCGTACGCTCACGTTTACGTGTTTGAACCACCATACAAGCGAGCGTACACTTGTGTAGCATTAATGGTCGTACTTTTCCAACTGTTACCGATCTACGCTTTAAGCAGTGTGATTACACACCTAGTTGCGAAAACAAGCGAATTCGCCCACGTGCACTCCAACCTATTACAATAGAAACTTTAATTAAACATCTAACACACGTGTTACAAGAAATCGTAACCGAAACTTGTTCCAAATGATTACTTACTTTCGCCTTGCTTGAACAAGCGTGGTTATAGCCAGCTTAGATCGTTGACTAAAGTTGCTAACAGGCTCCATGAAGATTATCTGCATGATAAGTGAATCCATTATACCTGTTGCTTATACACAAGAGTTGAATGACACATACCAACCTAAAGAAAACACAACTTTCAATAATGAAAAATGAGTATTCGGCCAAGATCAAAGAACCCCAAACCAAAGTGCCTCAGTTCAATAAAATACCAGTGAATAGTGTTACCTTAACGAGAGAGACGAGAGGGAGATTCCGATCATTTATGGAATCTTAGCGAACTCCCTCACTCCATGAGTAATACTAAAATCTGAAACAAAAGCACCATGACCAAGGAGAAAAGAGATGGAAATTGGCATTTAGGGAAAAGAGGAGATAAGCCGAAAGAGAAGAGACAAAATCGAGACTTACCAATAAGTATTCGGCCACTCACCAGTGAGAAGGGCTTGAGAGAGAGCAGAAAAATGAAAGAAAAGGAAAGGACAAGTGGTCAAGGTAATCGCCTTAAGAGCACAACCGATTATGGAAGAGACAGGAAAAGGGATAGCAGCAATCAGTTAAGAAGGGAAGAAGAAGCCGAATGAGAAAGAGGGAAGCAGAAAATCAATAACCCAGAAGTAAAAGGTCAGAAAAGGAACATAAAAATCGCAAATCCCTAAAGCGAAAAAGACCCAAAAGAATAAGCACTAATTGGCACCAACAGCATAAGGAGAAGTTAAAGCCGATTTTTGGAAAAAAGAACTCCTAATTCGGCAACTTCCCAACCCTTTTCCACCTCAGCTGAAACTCTCTTGAACAAGAATTCAAATTCGTCACTACCTCTCCCACTTTCAAATCCCACAAACTCCTCCTAAAATCCCTCCTCTAGTATCTCCTCAACTGCCCATTCAAAACTCTTCAAACACCTCAATTTTGGTCAACCTAGGACACTTCCTCAACACCTACAACAAAATAAATACTCCCTTTTTCAACACCAAGCCTCGAACCTTAGACCCCAAGGCACACTCCACACGCCACTTACAACTATGCTAGCAAGCCTTTTATGTCATGAACATCCCTCAATCTTATAAAAACCAACTGTCCAGAGTCAAAGGTTTCATTTAATCATAAACAAAACTTTTTTGCACAACCCAAGGCTTGAACCCAAGACTCCTTAGACCATTCCCAGGACACATAACCATTGAAGCAGACACATAGTTTACACAACACATAGACAAATAAGTACCTATATTTTGGGGCGTTACAACTCTACCCCCTAAAAGAAAATTTCGGCCTCGAAATTTAACTAATTAAAATAGATGAGGGTATTGTTGTCGCATTGCCTCCTCGGGTTCCTACGTGGCTTCCTCAGAACTGTGATTACGCCATAGCACCTTAACCAATGGAACAGACTTTCTCCTAAGAAACTTCACATCACGGTCTACAATCTGAATCGACTTTTCCTCAAAGGTTAGATCTAGCCTAACCTCAATTTCCTCAGTCAAGACGATGTGCACAGGATCAGAATGATATCGCCTCAGCATAGAGACGTGAAACATATCATGAATCTGGTCCAACTCTGGAGGTAACTCAACCTGATAGGCAACCGATCCCACACGCTTCAATATACAGTAAGGCCCAATGAACCTAGGGCTTAAGTTCCCCTTCCGACCAAACCTCAGTACCTTCTTCCAAGGCGAGACCTTGAGAAAAAACTAAGTCCCCTACAAAATACTCAATCTCCTTACGTTTCAGATCCGTGTACAACTTCTGTCTGTTTGATGCTGCCTTCAGTCGATCCCAAATCAGTCTAACTTTATCCTCAGTATCAGAAACTAATTCAAAACCCAAAACACGCCGCTCGCCCAACTCAGTCCAACACATAGGTGTACGACACCTACGACCATATAATGCCTTGTAAGGTGCCATCTGTATGCTAGACTGGTGGCTATTGTTATAGGCAAACTCTACCAACGGCAAGTAGTCCTCCCAACTGCCTTGGAACTCAATCACACAACCCCTCAACATGTCCTCCAGTATTTGAATCACACTCTCTGACTGACCATCTGTCTGAGGATGGAATGCAGTACTAAAGTCCAACCTTGTACCCAATGTCTCATGCAACTTCTTCCAGAACCGAGATGTGAAGTGAGGATCTCTATTAGATATTATAGAAACCGGTACCCTATGCAGTCTTACTATTTCTGACACATATAGCTTAGATAGCTTCTGCAGCGAATAACCGGTAGGAACAAGTATGAAATGGGCAAATTTAGTCAATCGACCTACGATGACCCATACTGAATCCTTCTTAGTAGGCGTCAAGGGTAGCCCACTAACGAAGTCCATAGTTACTCTCTCCCACTTCCAAAACTGAATCTTAAGTGGCTGAAGCAACCCTGAAGGCAGCTGATGCTCCGCCTTAGCCTGTTGGCAAGTTAGGCATTTACTCACAAAGTCAGTAACTTCACGAATAAGACCCGGCCACCAATATAACTCTCAAAGGTCTCTATACATCTTATTCTCGCTAAGATGCATAGTGTAAGGACTACTATACGCCACTTGAAGTATTGACCGCCTTAGATTAGTATCCCTCAGTACACAGACTCTCCCACGGAAACAAAGTACCCATTCGCTATTCAATCCAAAATCTAAAGTTTTTCCACCCTCCATCTGTCAGAATTGAGGACCCAATGACTCATCCTCCAACTATTTACCCTTAATCTGCTCAATCCACCTCGGTTTAACTTAGAGTTCTGCCAACAAGTTACTATCGTCAAACAATCTGAGATGAGCAAACATCGCCCTCAGATCAGTCATAGCCCTACGGCTCAGTGCATCGGCCACCACATTGGCTTTACCAGGATGGTATTCAATCGAACAATCATAATCCTTAAGCAGCTCAACCCATCTACACTGCCTAAGATTTAGCGCCTTCTGAATGAGGAGATACTTGAGGCTCCTGTGATCTGTGTAAATGATACACTTCTCACCATACAGGTAATGCCTTCAAATTTTTAGCGCGAATACCACCGCAGCCAACTCCAAGTCATATGTTAGATAGTTTGCTTCAAGCATCTTAAGCTGACGAGACACATATGCCACTACCTTACCTTCTTACATCAACACACAACCCAAACCAACATGTGATGCATCACTATACACAGTAAACTCTTTCCCAGACTCTGGCTGAATCAAGATAGGAGCCTCAGTTAGAACTCTCTTCAACTTCTCAAAACTTTCCTACTGCTTATCAGTCCAATTAAACGGTACCCCTTTACGTAATAACATAGTTAGAGGTGCAGCAATTAATGAAATCCCCTCAACAAAACGTCTATAATACCCTGCCAGTCCTAGAAAACTCTGAATCTCAAATACTAACTTAAGCTGCTTCCAATCCATACTAGCTTCAATTTTCTAAGGATCAACCCTAATCCCCTCAGAAGATACCATATGACCCAGAAATGTCACCTCTTGTAACCAAAATTCACACTTACTAAACTTGGCGTACAATTGCTTCTCTCTCAAAATCTGCAGAACCACTCGGATATGTTGTAACAGCCCGTTTTTAGGATTAACTGGAATAGTGGTTTCGGGGTCACCAAATCCGACGAGTAGGTTTGTAAATATTATATTTAATATTTACGAGTTAATTGTGATTTTTAAAAATATTTTTGATATTGTGATATTTGTTTTATAAGTGATTTATTAAGTTCAAGTGGTATGACCCTAAGGTCAAGTGGGTTTAGGAAATGAGGTATCAGGACCTCATTTCTATAAATCGAGTCGTAAATATTTTTATAAATATTTACAAAGTGGTAAAAAGATGGTATTAAAGTTTCGTTGAAAAATTTTATCGTTTCGATAGTTAATTAAGCAAAAAGGACTAAATCGCGTAAAATGCAAAAAGTTACATTCTAATTGTTTAAGTGTTTATTTTCCATGTTTTACTAAAGAAGTCCCTATTTATCAATTAAACCATTACTTTATGATAGTGGAGATTGGTGGTTTGGCATATATGAAATTATGTATTATTATAAAGGACAAAAAGGTAAATGGAATATTAAAATGTATTAAATAAAAATAAATAAAGTAACAGCCCAATTTGGACCTTAATTGGAACGGTGGTTTCGGGACCACGAATCCGAGTTAGAATAATATTTAAATATCATTTTCTATGTTTAAAATGTGTGAAGTTGCTTTTGTGAAAGTTTCGTTTAAAAATTTTAGTGTTTGGAGGTCGATTGATGAAAAAATGGTTTAATCGCGTAAAATGGAAAATTTAAGGGTTAATGTATAAGGGCCAAATTATGATTGTTTTTATATTATGGAATATTAAGGTTGCAATTTGGCCATAAATAGGAATTGGTGGCCGACCAATATGCATGGATTAATGACTTGAATTGTTTGTTATATTTTATGGCATTATGGTATACTTTAATATATGTTAATATATTATATTTAATAAAAGATGAAAGTGTTCATCTTTCTTTTATTTTTACTCGGCCGAAACTAAGAGAAAGAAAAGAAAGTTTCAGCTTTGATATTTTCGGTCCTTGCATGTTCAATTAAGTAAGTGATTTGAGTTTGGTTTTTGTTAATTTTTACACTTTTGAGATAGTTGCTTTGAATACTATAAAGCCCATGCTTGAAATTTTGAAATTGATGATATAGTCATGAAGTGTCATTGTTAATAGTTTGATAAAATTTACGTTTGATGTGAGAAAATAAAATAAATGTGTTAGATTAACATTTTGGTATTGGGATTTTTGGTAATTTTGAGCATTTAGGGTTAAATTGAAAAAAAAGTACTAAATTGAAGGGCTAGATTGTGAAATTAGTGAAATGGGAGGATTTATATAAGCTTAGTGAACATTCGGCCCTAGCATTGTATATACAAATTCTTCATATTTTGTGTTTTGAGAAAATTGGATTAAATTGTAAAAGTGCATAATATTAGGGGTAAATTGGTAAATTGCTCAATTATGTGTATTTGTACCTAAATGAAGGAAATTCTATTTGAATGAGATTAATTTCGAAATTTTTAGATCAAGAACCAAAAAGATCGGACGTGGATCGGGGAAAATAAAAAAAAATCGTTGAGTAGTCGAATTCGACTGTCCGTCGAAATCCGAGGTAAGTCGTTAAGCAAATATTTATTGTTGGTTTAAATAAATATAATTTATATATTTGTGTGAGCCGCGTTGAAATATATAAAATCTTGGTGTTGTCGAATGCAAATAGAAATAATAAATATGAAAAATTCACTAAGCATGCGAGTTTGATTATCGAGCACTAAGTGTGCGAAGGAAAATATTAAGCACTAAGTGTGCGATTTCATGGCCTTTCTAGTTAAACAATAGCACTAAGTGTGCGAATACAACGGGTGAAGGAAAATGATCAGACGATCTAATTATCAAATGCAAGAGTAGTAGTGTAATATTTATGTTCGTAAAAATGAAGGTACGTAATCAAACCTTTGTGGTTGATATTATTGAACTTGAAATTATATGGTGGGTAGTTATAAATATAATATGTATGATAGATTTGGAAAAATGAGAGATGGATGAGTTGAAAAGTATAAAATAAAATAAATAATGATAATAATAATAAAATGATATGATATATATATAATAATGTTTGATTATTTATTTTATATATGAGTGAACATTCGACTAGGTATTAAATGGTAAGATGGGAAGTGTTAAGTAATTATTATTATTATTTTTAGAGTTTATGTATATTCGAACATGTTAGGTATTAAACTTGACTGATTGATATATATTGGTAGTCAAGTTTGGTTGAATATGTGATTTTAGTAGCAGGACTTGGTTACTCAAATTGAGTTTTTAATGTCTTTTAAATTGTTTAAATTGCTTATAACTAAGCTAAAATAGCTTACTTTGAGAATGTGAAAGTGTATATATGTGATAAGGCCTAATGGCCGATGTGATGAAGGTGAAAGTGTATATATATGTGATAGGGCCTAATGGCCGATGTGATGAATGTGATAAGTCCCGAAGGGCATTTGTGTCAGTACTATATCCGGGTTAAAACCCCGCAGGCTTTATGCGAGAATATTATCACTGATTAATGTCCGTAAGCTTCATGCTCGTACTATATCCGAGCTCTAAAGACCCGATGACTACGTGTGGGGATTTTGTCCGGGTAAGACCCGATAACTTCGTGTGGAGATTATGTCCGGGTAAGACTTCGTAATAAGAATTGCTTATAAATATATTCAATGCGTAAGGTTAAACAGGTATGTACTCCAAGTTTATATGTGAGCTTGATTTGCACTAAATCATAAGGTAGTTATGTGACGCATACGAGAGCAATCTATGAGACTATTCCTATGATTATGTGACATCGAATCAGAGTGAGAGGTTATGTGAAATCATACGATATATCTATGTCACATGAGCTCACTTTTATGTGAAAGTTTATCTGCCTATTGTATATGATGAGATGTGCATATTCGGTAAAGGGATGGTATGCCCGAAGGAAGAGTGAAATAAAAATACGAACAACTATGTTATAATTTGATTGTTATCTGTTGACACTGCTTAAACCTTACTAAGCATTGTAATGCTTACTCCGTTTACTCTGTTTCCTCTGTTTTATAGATCTCATTGCGAAGCTACAGGCTCGGGGATCGTCAGCAACTAGTCACACTATCACTATCCACTGTTTGGTACTGCTATGTTTTGGATTATCTTATGGCATGTATAAAATAGACTAGTAGCGGAAGAATATTTTGGTTAATGTATATAGCCATGCGAAAATGGCTTATATATGTTTGAGCATAATGTTATAATCATTTGGTATGGAATGGTTAATCACTATCATAATTTGTGCTATTCATGCTAAAAGGGCTAGTTGAATCATGGAAACTATGAAATAGGTAAAGTCTACCTTAAAGGCAGATGCTGGCAGCAGCAGTGATGTAGATTTGGAAAATCACTAAAAATAGTAGGATTGGAATTAAATAATGAATAAATTATGTAAACAAAACTTGATGAATCTATTTTCATAGGAAAGTAACGAAACGATCATATGAATAGTATGTTAAGAGATATTCAGGTTCTCGTAAGACAGGCCCAGAACGGTTTCTGGATTCCCTGTTCCGACTTTGGAAATTCATTATAAATTAACCAGAGATAATTATGAGTCATGTCATATATGTATAGATTCCTCTCTGAGTCTAGTTTCTATATAAACAAACTGAATCAGTATTGAAGCTCTGTGCAGGGAGATATCCAAGTCGTAATGAAAAAAGGTCAGTGTAGTCGATCCCTGTAACATGGGAGACTTTGACTAATAAACTGTACTAATTGGCCGGACCAAAAATTCTAGAAAAAAATATGTAGATGGGCATATGAGTCTAGTTTCAGGGAAAAATTACGAAACTGATTTTCGAGTTGTGAAACTCAAGATATGATTTTTTAAGGTGACAGTGTCGCAGTTAGCCAACTGCCTGGAAAATTTTAAAATGGACTGCGATAGTAAGCGAATTTAGTCTGTGAACCCCTCGTGTCTGACTCCGGCAACGGTCTCGGGTATGGGGTGTTACATATGTTCATCATGTTCAACCTCAGCCTACGAATACACTAGAATATCATTAATAAACACTACTATGAACCGACCCAGATAGGGTTGGAACACACAGCTCATTAGATCCATAAAAGATGCTGGTGCATTCGTCAGTCCAAACGGCATTACCAAGAACTCATAATGACCATAACGAGTCCTAAACGCTGTCTTATGCACATCAGTCTCTTTGAATCTCAGTTGATGGTACCCAGATCGAAGATCTATCTTAGAGAAAACCAAAGCACTACGAAACTAATCGAATAGATCATTAATCCTCGATAGAGGGTACCTATTCTCAATCATTAATTTATTCAATTACCAGTAGTCGATGCACATACGCATGGTTTCATCCTTCTTCCTCACAAATAAGACCGGTGCTCCCACAGAGACACACTAGGGTGGATAAACCCTCGATCCAATAACTCTTGAATCTGAGCTTTGAGTTCCACAAGCTCTTTCGGTGCCATTCTATAAGGGATAATGGACACTAGAGCTGTACCAGGCAGGAGCTCAATCCCAAATTCAACTTCACGGCTTGGACGTAATCTAGGTAACTCATCGAGAAAGACGTCTAAAAAATCTTTGACTATTCTGATATCCTTAACAAAAGAACCCTCGAATTCTAAAACACTGATGTAGGCTAGATACGCCTCACAACCCTTACGAACCAATTTCTCAGCCCTTAATGTAGAAATTACATTACTCAAGTAATTTCATTGGTCCCGTATTACAACTACCTCCTTGTCCTCCTCAGTTCTCAGTACTACCCATTTAGTGGCATAGTTCAAGCTCACTCGATGCTTAACTAACCAATCCATGCCCAGTATCAAATCAAATTCTCTAAAAGGGAGTTCCATTAGATCTGCCAGAAAGATAACCCCTTCTACCTCTAAGGGGACGTCTCTAAACAATTTATTAACTTTAACGGACTGCCCCAGCGGACTCAATACAGTAATTCCATTCGAAGTATTCTCAACTGGAATCCTCAAGTTCTTAGTAACAGTACAGGCAACATAGGAATAGGTAGAGCCTACATCTATCAATGCAGTATAAGGTACATTGAAAATTAAAAACATACCCGTAATAACATCTGGAGCGTCTCCATCCTCTCGGTGGTGTGTAGCTTAAACTAGTGCTGCTGCCTCACCTCACTATGACTGGAACCTCTGCCCAGTGCTCCACGACCATGATTCATACCATTTCCCCCTCTGGCCTAACCACAGCCTCTCGGTGGCTGCTGAACAACCCTCTAAGGTGCATTACCAAAACCAAAACCAGTAGCTGGCACCTGATCAGTCCTCCGCGAACAATCTCTGATACGGTGCTCCACAGAACCGCACCTCAAACATACCCCAATCCGTTTCTAGCACTCGCCCTTATGGCGTCTCCCAGAGTCAGCACAAAACTGCGGTCCAGTAGCAGCAGTAGGGCCCCAACTCTGATCGGCCCATTGGCTCTGGCCTTTCTCTTAGGCCTCTAAAATGAATTCGAGGGCTCAGCGTCCCTCTTACCTCTACCTTTCTCTCTGTTCTAGCGCTCAACACGCTTCACTTCCTCGGTGATTTTCACACTGTCAACCAGTGCTGTAAAATCTCGCTCCCTCTGAAGAGCTATCAATACCCTTAGACCATCTCTGAGGCCATCCTCAAATTGAACACACCGCTTATATTCAGTTGCCACCATCCCACGTGCATAACGGCTCAGACGTAAAAATTCAACCTCATACTCAGCTACTAACTTATCCCCTTGAGTAAGGTTCAGAAATTCCCTCCTATGAACATCCATATAGCTGGCACCCACATACTTAGCCTGGAAAGTAGTCTTGAAAAACTCCTAGGTCAACTGATCGGTTTGAGTGCCCTCTTTAATAGTAAGCCACCACTGATATGCCTCGTCTCTCAATAGTGATACTGCACCTTTTAGTTTCTACTCGGGGGTGCAGTCGAGACATCCATAATCCTCTCTGTGGCCTCGATCAGATATTCAACCACATTAGGGGCCACTCTAGCAATACCCCTGACTATCTCAACCCCATTAGACCCAAGTCATTCTGTAACCGACCCACAGCCCACAGTACCAGTATTAGGCCCAGTGACCCTTTTCAGAATCCTCAACATCACTTAGGACAATGCGTTGTCCTCAGCTGCTCGATTTTGAGACCCTATCTCAATCATAGGTGAAGCTGGTGCCTCTCCAGTTCCCTCATTAGGCTGGTGTCTAGAAAACGAAGACCTAACTTGGGCACCTCCACTACTTTTCTCGAGCCTCTACCACGAGTGCCCCTAGTGCTCATTATCGAATCGCGCTTCTATCTGTATTAACAATTTTATGCCAGTCAGTTTATTGTTCCAGTGTTTATTAAAGATATTTTATGAACAATATTATCTCAGAGTTTGTTTTCGCAGTTCACATTCCTACTAGGGTTTGTAGTTTACTCTAACTAGAGAGTTTCAGTATAGTTTTACTACCTAAAGTAGTCTTAGTAATAGAACAATATTATCGGCCCGGAGAATCGATGTACCATTCTTTCAATGAAACATTTCCACATTATATCAATCACTTTAAACCAATTGAAATATTTTTTTAAAATTTCACGTTTTTGAATAAACCCAAATCCACAGTCGAGTTTTGCAAGCTAGCTCTGATACCACTAAATGTAACACCCCAAACCCAGCCTAGACGTCATGACCGGATCTGGTAATATCACATTGAAGTGTTTTTCTAAAAGCATAAATCCAAACTTTAGCCAACCTTTTTGTATAATTTGAAAAGCAGATTGAAAGTCGTGTTTGTTCATTGATTGTGTGTTTAAAGTTTACTTATATTAAAATGTAATTAATTTTGTAAAACGATTTTCATTTGCGAAAGCTTTTAAACCTAGTTGTGACTTCGTGGTGTTTTTGAAATGTTTGACTTTTGAAATCATGCGACTATCCTAGTGCTAGCAAATATATATATCCAATGAATATAATAAAAAAATAAAATACCAAATTTAAAATAAATACCCAAGAGGGCCTTATTACATAAAGAAAACCCAAAATAAAACCAAAACATAAACGAATAAAAGTTAAGTAAAGCGAGTGGCCACAGTTGAGTCCTCTATCGCAACGATCCGCCTAAGTCTAGGGATTACCTGCATAGTTAACTGATGGGTGAGTTTACAAAACTTAGTGTGTAATCCCATAATAGCAACCAATCAGAGTAAACACATTTTGGGCCTAAGCCCTTACAGTCTCAATTAGGGCCTAAGCCCTTGCAGTCTCAATTAGGGCCTTAGCCCATTTCAGTAACAGTAGCAATCTCGGCAGAGCCCATTTCAGTAACAGTATCAGTGTGGCCTAATACCATTATAGTATCAGTATAGTATGCAATCAGAAAATCCTACCCAATCCAGCCTTTACACACCATTTCCGGACCAACCCTACACATCATGTGGGGATAAAATCGACCATCCAACCCTACACTCTAAGTAGAACCAGTTACGGCACTAAAATAGTATTCACAGCAGAGCTGCCAGAAATAGGTTTACAGCCTTTCAAAACACTTCCTCCAAAATCATATATCCCGCCTCATGCAATGCAACATAATATAAATGTATATACAGTACCCATAACATGCTCAATCAGTCTTACATCACATAGGGGTATATCAGACAATTACAAAAATAAGCGTCTAGGTACACTTGCCGACCCAACAGTAGGTCCACATTCCTCTTGGGCGACCCGTGCAACCTTAGTAGACAATAAGTAAAAATGGGCCCAAAGTCCATAACATGGCCCATGTGGGCCCACACGCTCGTGTGGCTCAATAAGCCTAAAAATGACCTTGGTCGTGCAAACTACATAGCCTAACCCAATAATTTCCATACATTCATGTGATTTACCCGTGTGGGCCCACGAGCCCATGGGGCCCACACGGCCCATTTTGGCCCAACGCGTCCCAGAACGGCATAAGCCCATGAAATTGCTCATGGTGGCCTCTACAATCGATCGCTCATGTTTACGCATTCGAACCCCCACACAAGCGAGCGTACACTTGTATAGCGTCAATGGTCGTACTTTTCTGGCTGTTGCCGATCTACGCTTTAAGCAATGTGATTACACATCTGGTTGCAAAAACGAGAGAATTAGCCCACGTGCACTCCAACCTATTACAACAAAAACTTCTGTTAAATATCTAACACACATGTTACAAGAACCCCTAACCGAAACTTGTTCCAAATGATTACTTACATCACCTTGCTTGAACAAGGGTGGTTATAGCCCGCTTAGATCGTTGACTAAAGTTGCTAACAAACTCCTTGAAGATTATCTGTATGATAAGTGAATGCATTATACCTGTTGCTTCACAAGAGTTGAACGACACATACCAACCCAAAGAAAACACAACTTTCAATAATGAAAAGGAGTATTCGGCCAAGATCAAAGAACCCCAAACCAAAGTGCCTCAGTTCAATAAAATACCAGTGAATAGTTTTACCTTAGAACGAGAGACGAGTGGAAGATTTCGGCTGTTTCTGGAATCCTAGTGAACTCCCTCACTCCACGATTAATACTAAAATCGAAAACAAAAGCACCATGACCAAGGAGAAAAGAGATGGAAATCGACATTTAGGGAAAAGAGGAGATAAGCCGAAAGAGCAGAGACAATCTGAGACTTACCAATCAGTATTCGACCACTCACCAGTGAGAAGGGCTTGAGAGAGAGTAGAAAAATGAAAGAAAAGGAGAGGAGAAGTGGTCAAGGTAATCGCCTTAAGAGCACAACCGATTATGGAAGAGACGGGAAAAGGGATAGCAGCAATCGATCAAGAAGGGAAGAAGAAGCCGAATGAGAAAAAGGGAAACAGAAAATCAATAACCCAGAAGTAAAAGGTCAGAAAAGGAACATAAAAATTGCAAATCCCTAAAGCGAAAAAGACCCAAAATAATAAGCACTAATTGGAACCAACAGCATAAGGAGAAGTTAAAGCCAATTTTTGGAAAAAAAGAACTCCTAATTCGGCAACTTCCCAACCCTTTTCCACCTCAGCTGAAACTCTCTTGAACAATAGTTCAAATTCAGCACAATCTCTCCTACTTTCAAATCCCAAAAACTCCTCCTAAAATCCCTACTCCATTATCTCCTCAACTGTCCATTCAAAAATTTTCAAAAACCTCAAATTTGGTCACCCTAGGACACTTCGTCAGTGCCTGCAACAAAATAAATTCTCCCTTTTTCAACACCAAGCCTCGACCACTCCACACGCCACTTACCACTATGCTAGAAAGCTTTTTATGTCATGAACTCCCTTCAATCTTTTAAAAACCAACTATGCAGAGTCAAAGGTTTCATTTAAGCATAAACAAAAATTTTTTGCACAACCCAAGGCTTGAACCTAAGAAACCTTAGACCCTTCCCAGGACACATAACCATTGAAGCAGACACATAGTTTACACAACATATAGAAAAATAAGTACCTATATTTTTGGGCTTTACAAGTATCACTATCAACGTTACAAGAGCCTACAAGATCACACCCTATAGTTGAAACGAACAGAATCCAAATACATTTGGTATTGTATTTACTTGTCACATGAATGAAATTAATTGTTGAATTAATTTAATTTGATAGTTAACTATATTAAACACATTATATGTACAAAACTTGTTGTACACAAATAGAGAACATAAATATAATTAATATATGAATTTGATTCATACAAAATATTAATTGTATATATTTTATCGAATTTATTAATATAAAAAATTATATTAATTAATTTCGGTCAAAATATAAAAGACATGGCAATTAATATTCTTTTGGAAAGAATATAATTGATATATGAATTTGAAAATATTAGTTTATACATTTTACTCAATTTATTAATATAAACAATTATATTAATTAATTTCAGTCAAAATATAAAAGACATGGGAATTAATATTCTTTTGGAAATAATATAATTAATAAATTAATTTGATTCATACAAAATATTAATTTTATATATTACCAAATTTATTAATGTAAATAATTATATTAATTAATTTTGGTCAAAATATAAAAGAACTAGAAATTAATATTCTTTAGGAAAAATATAATTAATATATAAAATTTTGATTCATACAAAATATTAATTGTATATATTTTATCAAGTTTATTAATATAAACAGTTATATTAATTACTTTCGGTCAAAATATAAAAGACATAGAAATTAATATTCTTTTGGAAAGAATATAATTACTTTTTCTAATTTTCTATTTGCCTTCTCTATTAATAAGGGTATAATCCTAGTTTTCTTTTTTTAATATGTGATATCAAAGAGGATAAAAAGATGATAATCCGTTAGTGTGTTAAGGTTACCAACTTAATAATTTAAAAGGTCTAGCAATTATTTATAATTCTCTTTGAATAGTTCAAGTGAAAGTGGTTGTTCATTTTTAACAAGGTTAACTACGTAGAGGCCGGGATGTTTTCATTATGGCTTGGAATTGACATCAAATCAACATCTTTTCAACTTTTTCAGAAAAGTAGATATATTTTCAACCATATTTCAACCCGATTTGTTCATCGTATATGGATCCTTGGCTATGGATCACCGGAATAATTTCTCTGTTGCGCAACAAGGCGAACCGACGGTCCCAACAAGAAATTGGTCATGTAGCATCTAATAGGGAAAGTGTTATTGCAAACCAGAATGGCAAGCCATGACAAAGGAAACTGAATAAAATAACAATATGGGTTTGTATATGAACTACGATTTTTGGCTAACACAAAGAAGGTTGCAACACCCTATACATGGCTTGATCGCCGAGCCCAAATATCAGGATGCCACACCACCGTCTCATGCATACACAACAATTAAAAGCTCATTCCCAAAGAAACGTATTCCATTTAGTATTCATATAGATTTTAAGCCAATCGTACTCTTAAGTTATCAATGTTTCATGCTAAACATACATCATATAGTCTTATAGCAATAGTTTTACATGTATAAGGTCCATTTAGCAAAATCTCAAAATTTACTACATAGGTATCAATACTAGAATATGGGTATCAATACCAAATTACATTATTGACTTCCTGCACTTTCAAAAAAACATGGATGTATCAATGTTAAAACCCGAATATCGATACCTTTTCTCCAAACATTAAAATTACAACAATTATAAGCATATAATTCATACAAACTAATGTCTAATCATCATTTATCATTCACTTCATCAAATGGTTACAAAAATGTCCGAAGAAACAGTCCAAAACATCATAATCATGACCGAGAAAGAAACCAATAATTCAAGCTAAAAGTTCGTAAGTCCTAAACAAAATAACCATGTAAACAACTTAAAGATAATAGAAAAAACCATCATATACTCTACCACATTGTCTTTTTCCCAAAAAATAATTAAAACAATAACACCTCCGAAATAACTAAAATGGACATGCTTGGGATCACCCCTTGGAACCATACTGCTCACACAAAGACGCTACTAATCTGCAATGGTTTTAAAAGGATTGGGTGAGCTTAACAAGCTCAGTGAATGCCTAGAACAACTACAATGCAAATATGTCATCAAGTATTAATAGAACACATAGATTGTAACACCCCTAACCCGTATTCGTCGATGGAACAAGGTTACGGAGCATTACCAAAGTTTTCAAAACAAACAGACCTTAATTTCAAAATTTTTCATATTATATAAATAAACATACTAAAACAATTTCAAAACATACATATTGTCCCTTATACAAGCCCTTGGGGCCCTAAATACGCGTTAGAAACAAGTCGGACTAAATCGAAAACTCAAAGAATTTTTCAAACAACAATAAATTTTTTTAGCACTGCAGGGGTCATATGGCCAAGAGACAAGCCCATGTCTCACGCCGTGTGGGCACTCAAACACACAGCTGTGTCCCAGCCCGTGTAACTCATTGACTTGGGTTACACGGCCAAGCCACACGCCCGTGTGCCAGGCCGTGTACCTTTTGAAATAACCTCACACGCTCGTGCGCCAGGCCATGTGCTAGGCCGTGTAACAGCCTAACTTGCTACCCTCTGAAACCTACAGGGGACACACGGTTGTGTCTCACACACGGTTGTGTGTCACACACGGCTGAGACACACGCCCATGTCTCTACCTGTGAGGATGAAAAATAGCCCATTTTACAAGAAATATTTCTCACCCAACTTGGCATGTACCTACAACCCACATTGTACATATAAACAAGCCATAACAAGGCACCAAAATCATTCATATTCTAGCTATATACATATGGTATAATCACATATAACCAATATGCCCTTAGGCTAAAATGACAACATTAAAACATATATAAACATGTACTCTATTTGAAAAAATAACCAACTAACTACGAAGCATATTTGCATCAAATCATGCCATTTATTTTACTTACCAAAACATACCAAAACTTCTCAATTGGTACCAAATATGTCATTTTAACTAGCACCAAATCACCATATAAGTCATACATACTAAACAACCAATTCACCATAATTTCATCATCACAAAACACATTTAACTATCATTTACCTTTCACTATTCAAACAGAAAACAAGCCACATATCAACCATGTCAAGGCTACTTATATACATACCAAAATATGCCAAAACACAAGCCAAATCAAATAGCCATATTCACAACAAAACATATAGACTAACATTAGCCAAAATACCTATACATGCCATTATAACCAAAATTAAACAACCGAAAGTACCAAAAGAGCCGATAGATAGTGTGATATAGCTCTAACAAGCTTCCAACCCGAATGAGCTTCCGATTCACTATAAAACATAGAAAATAACATAGAGTAAGCATTTAATGCTTAGTAAGTTCATTTAACATAGGACATAACTTACCATTTAATCACAAATTAAGTAAGTAACTTAGCATATTCCAACCATAATTTTGCTAAAGCCTATGCATATACATCAAACAAGTTAGCCATGTAAACATATATATAAACCAAGTAAACATGGATAAGCACATCATATAAGTATGTTTCATATACATGTATCATCCATTTCTATTTCCAAATACCACGTAACAACATTTCCATATAATTTATATGTATCCCTATAATAATCTGTAATGAACCCTTACCATTTCATATCAGAATAATGCCAATTGAACCATTAGAATACCGTTGGATACTAAAGATACCTCACACATAGTGCACTAACTCATATAACTGTAATCCATCAAATCCTGTACATGTATGCTCATACGAGCTATGAATCGGTATGCTCACTCGAGTTGTATATCGATATGCTCTCACAAGCTATAAATCGATATACTCACACGAGCTATAGGTCAGAATGTAGCTACATGATGCTGCTCACATGAGCTGTGGAGTATCCGCAAAACATGTAGGACCTCAACCAATAGTAGGACGTTCAGGACCAATACCCAAATCATGCAAACTCTAATGACATGTCATTTGTATCCTACGAATTCCTAAGGTTCAAATGGGGCTCGGTAATTGTCAAATTTCATTAGATATGCAACCATGTATACATATAAAAAATTAAAAATTCATCAATATTTCAAAATAAAACATATATTCATAGCTTAATCCCACAAACTTATCTCGACGAATATATGTATATACCAAGGCGATTAATTCGAGATTTTCTCTTTGCCCCGATCAACTCCGTATGAGGTTTGACTTGATCTATATAGATAGATTTAACTGAATTTAAAATATAACTCATTCAATTTAGCCCAAAATCATATTTTGGCAAAATTACCATTTTGCCCCTATACTTTTAATTTCTTTGCAATTTAGTCCCTAGCTCATAAAAATGGAAATTCGTGAAATTATAGCACAACCTACTATGGCCGAATATCAATTAGGTCCCTAGCATGCCTTATATTTAATTTGTTTCACAATTTCACTATGTAATATTTTCTACTTTCCAATTTAGTCCCTATTTGACAATTTCACTAAAAATCCCTTTACAAAAGTTGTTTACCTAACAACAACCATCCATTTTCTATCATCAAACTTCAAAACTCATGTACATGCATCAATGGAAAAGCCCTAATAGTTTAACAATTTCACAAATTAGTCCTCGAGGTAGCTAGATTAAGCTACAACAATCCCGAAAACATAGAAATCATCAAAAAAGAGACAAAAATGCATACCCAATTGAGCATATAAGGATGGTCGAATGTAGCTTCAACAATGGCTACTCTTTTCTTCAATTTTTGGTTGAAAAAGGATGGAAGAATATGATAATTTGTTGTTATTTATTTATTATAACTTTAATTACTAATTACCATATTTAACATTAAAAATTTATCCAAATTACAATAATGCCAAACCATTAAAATCCACTATCAACTCTAATGGTCTAATTTCCATATAAGGACTTACACTTTAAAGTTATATAGCTATTTAATACCTTTAGCTATTAGAATTCAACTTTTGCACTTTATGCGATTTAGTCTTTTTTATCAAATTGAGTATGTAAACGTTAAAATTTCTTAATAAAATTTTTATACCGTATTACTATCATGCTATAGGAAATAAAATAATTTTGACTTTGAATTTGTGGTCCCAAAACCACTGCTCCAATTTCACTTAAAACGGGCTGTTACAACTCTTCCCCCGTAAAGGGATTTTCGTCCGTAAAAATCTTACTAGAAAAGAGGTTTGGATATTGTTTTCTTAGAGCTTCCTCGGGTTCCCAGGTAGCTTCTTCTATTCCATGTCATTGCCAAGTAACTTTTACTAAAGCTATGCTCTTGTTTCTTAATTTTTTCACCTTTCGTGCTAGAATTCTAATCGATTCCTCACTATACGACATATCAGGCTGAATGTCGACATTTGTTAGGGAGATAACATGTGAAGGACTAGGTCGGTACCATCGTAACATAGACACATGAAATACATTATGAATCTTTTTTAGTTCTGACAGTAAAGCTAATCGATACACAACAAGTCCAATTTTTTCTGTAATCTCATACGACCCAATAAATCGCGGATTTAGCTTCCCTTTGCGACCAAACTAAAGAACTTTCTTCCAAGGAGGTACTTTCAAAAATACTATATTGTTGACTTGAAATTCTATGTCTTTACACTTAAGATTCGCATATGATTTCTGATGATCTGAAGCTGCTTTCAAATTGTCTCGATTCACTTTTACTTTTTCTTCAATCTCACGAATCAAATCAACCCCATGTATCTTTTAGTCACTTAGCTTAGTCCAGTATAACAGAGTTCAGCATTTATGACCATACAAAGCTTCATACGGTTCCATCATTATGTTCGACTGAAAACTATTATTATACGCAAATTCAACCAATGATAAATATTTCTTCCAATTGCCTTCAAACTCCAATACACATCAACGAAGCATATCTTCAATAATCTGAATTACTCATTCAGACTAACCATTGGTCTGAGGATGAAATGCAGTGCTAAAATCCTACTGCGTACCAAGAGCTTCCTGTAACTTTTTCTAGAATCGTGATGTAAACTTAGGATCTCTATCTGAAATAATAGAAATTGGCACCCCGTGTAATCTGACAATCTCAGAAACATATAAGTTAGCTAATCTCTCAAGGGAGAAATCTGTACGTACTGGAATAAATGTGCTGACATCATTAAACAATCAACGACAACCCAAATGGCATATTTCTTTCTTATGGGTAAACCCGATATGAAGTCCATAGTACCTTGATCCCATTTCTACTCCGATATCAGCACTGGCTGTAATAATTCCAAAGGTACCTGATGTTTAACTTTTACTTGTTGACATACTAAACATTTTTATACAAAAGCAGATATCTCAGATTTTATTCCCAGCCACCAGTACATTTGTTTTAAGTCACTGTACATCTTATTACTTCTCAGATAAACATACAAGCTACCACTATGAGCCTCGTGCAAGATTCTCAGAATGAGCTTTGGATTCTTTGGTACACAAATTCTACCTCTGAACAATAAGCAACCATCACATCTTATCTAAAATTTTTAATCGAAAGTCGACTCACACTGTGTCTGCTTAACTAGCAACTCAACATCACATTTTTGAGCTTTGCAGATCCAGTGTAAAAACATTGGTCTAGTTTTCAACTCGGCTAAGATCGAGCCATCATCAAATAATATCAAACATGTATTTATCGCTCGTAAGGCAAATAAAGGCTTTCTGCTCAAAGCATCAACAACTACATTTCCTTTTCCCGGATGATAACCAATGATCAACTCATAATCTTTTAACAATTCAAGCCATCTGCATTGTCTCAGATTCAAATCTTTCTACGTCAATAGATACTTCAAACTCTTGTGATCGGTAAATATATGACATTTTATGCCGAACAAATAGTGTCGCCAAATTTTCAACGCAAACACAATAGCTGCCAAGTCTAAACAATGTGTTGGATAATTCTTTTCATGTAGCTTTAACTATTTGAAAGCATAAGCTATCACTTTGCCTTCCTTCATCAAAACGCAGCCTAAACCATTTAAAGATAAATCCCTGAAAACCACAAACTCTTTACCTGATTCAGGCTGAACTAGAACTGGTGCCTTGGTTGATAATGCTTTCAACTGATTAAAACTTTGCTGACATTTTTCAGACCATTCAAATTTCACATCCTTCTATAAGAGTCATGTCATCAGTGTAGCTATCATCGAGAATCCTTTGACAGATCTTCGGTAATAACCAACTAATCCCAAAAAACTTCTAACTTCGAATACATTTCTTGGTAGTTTCCAGTAAACAACTGCTGAAATTTTACTTGGATCAACTCTGATGCCTTCAGTCGATACTATATGTCCTAAAAAACTGACTTTTCTGTGCCAAAACTCACATTTTCTAAATTTAGCAAACAGTTGTTTATCTCACAAGGTTTGTAACACTATTCTGAAATGTTCAGCATGTTTGGACTTGACTCGTGAATATATCAGAATGTCATCAATAAATACCACAACAAATGTGTGTAAATACGATTTGAAAATTTTATTCATCAAATCCATCAATACTGTAGGTCCATCAGTTAAACCAAACGACATCACAAGAAATTCATAATGTCCGTACCTGGTTTTGAATGCAATTGTAACAGCCTAGTTTAGACCCTAGTAAGGACAGTGGTTTCGGGACTACGAATCTGAGTAAAATATATATATTTTAATATTATTTTTTGTGTTTAAAGTATGTGAATTGACATGTCTAAAAATTTGAGATTGTTAATTTAGCCTCATGAATGTGAATTTCATTTGATTGACTTAGTTGAGAACTTAAGAAAATATGATAGGTGAATATCATGTCAAAATGCCAAGTTTATACAAAGTGGCCGGCCAAGTAAGGATTTTCTCCACTAATTTTATATTATTTATAATTAAATATTGGTAAGTAATTTAAAATAGATGAAAAATAAAGATTAATAAAAGAGAAAATAGAAGAGGGGTGTTCATCTTCTTCTCCACCTTGCCAAAACCGAAACAAAAAGGAAGGAAATAGGGAAGTTTTCATTAAGGAAATTCGACAACCCTTTTTTCTAGTTGGAGCTGGAGTTGAAGTTCAAGATCAGAGGGAGCCAAGTTCGTTCAAAGGGAAAGTGAAAGCGGTGGAGTAGCCGATCAGAGTTGTTCATCCGATTAAAAAAGTAAGTCCTTAAGTAATTAAAGTTGATTTGCTGCGCGCTTAAGATTATATAATATGATAAGTAATTATTTTACCTTTACAAGCTCGATTTGCAATAAGTATATTGAATTTCGGCTATAAAGCCGAATATGAAATGGATGATTTATGTATATAATGTGGCCGATTAACTATTAAGTGATGATGTGAAACTGTGTAAAATGTGTATACAATTTTATTGTACTTGTTTGTATAAAGTCGAATGTGAATTGAATGGTATCTATGTGGTGACCGAATAGCTATTATGAAACAAAGTCAAAGAATGGGATATTTGTATAATGGATGAATTGTGACTATTGTTCCTACTTGATCGAGGTTGTGTGTGAAATAATTTGTGAATATGACATATAGCCGAATGGTTATTAAAAGTGAAACTGGGATAATGAAAAGATTATGTGTTCTATGTGTATGATTATTAAACCGAAAGTTAAAGGGTAGGTGTACATTTTGTGCTTATATTCGAATGAAGCAATTGAAATGCTAATGTGATATGTTATGTGAAATGTGTTAACCTGTGAATAAATATGCAAGACACTAGAAATGTATCCGGGCTAAAGTCCCGCAGGCTTCGTGCTTGAAATGTATCCGGGCTAAAGTCCCGCAGGCTTCGTGCTAGAACTGTATCCGGGCTAAAGTCCCGCAGGCTTCGTGCTAGAAATGTATCCGGGCTAAAGTCTCGCAGGCTTCGTGCTAGAAATGTATCCGGGCTAAAGTCCCGCAGGCTTTGTGCTAGTAATATAATTTCGTGTTTTATACCTAGCAGGCCAAGTGCCGATGAATTTGATAAAAGTATACAATTACAAGATCCTACACTAAGTTGACAAATTGAATGTGCATTACATATTAAGTTGGCCAGGTATGTATCATGTACTCGTATGCAATTTTGATTTGAATTAAATTATAAATATATAAAGTGATGCATCTGTGAATAAGTGTTATGACTATAAATGTGATCGTGATATATTCGGTAAATGTGTGAAGTTATGTGAAGTGATTCTATGTTTATATTCAAATATAAACACTTGGTCCTTGTGGAAAGGTTTGTGGAAGTATATGATTTTATTTTTAGGAGATTACGATCATAGAAAATGAAATGTGAATATGATATTGTATTTTATTTGTTTCAATTGAACTAAAGCTGATAGTGAAGCATTTTAATGCCTATGTTATATGAGTTCGATTTTGAATGACATGATATACATGTTTAGATAATTTCAATGCAAGGAATGTGTGAAAGAGCAAACTTGTAATAAATCTGCTTGGGACACCAACAGTAGCGTGATTTTGGAATATCACTATAAATTGTGGAAATTGAATTAGAAGCTGAATAAATTATGTAATTAAAGCTTAATGAGTCTAGTTTCTTATAAAAGTAACAGTGTAAGCAAAAGAATTGTAGATAATGAGATATTTGAAGTGGCATGAGATAGAGTCAAAATGACTTTGAAATACCCTATTCTGTTTTTAGAAAATCATTTTAAATTGTACAATGATAATTATAAGATAAAATTTATATTCCTACACTCTTTAATGAGTCTAGTTTAAAATTAAATAAACGATAACATATTTCAGTTTCTGTATAATGAGAAAACTGATTCGTAGTGAAGAGTGGTTAGAATAGTCAAACAGTGAAACAGGGGAAAATTCAATAAAAATATGGTATTGATTGGTCAAACCAAAAATTTTGAAAATTTTATGGATGGAAGATATGTGAGTCTATTTTCAGGGAAATTTAACGGCACTTGATTTGGAGTTTCTTAGCTCCAGTTATAAATAATTTAGTGACTGTTGCGTAGGAAGACTGTTTGTAGTGAATTTGTGATTTTGTTGCAAACATGGTTAAAACTAGTTAATGAGATACTTTTCGAGTTCTTATGATCTTATTTGTGATTTCAATATTTGGTTTTAATTGAGTTCAGATTCAAGTGAGGTGAATTTGCTAAATATGCATTATGTTCATGGATACTTGGCCAAAATGGCAATTACCTAGGAATGATTTCTTGAAAATTTGAAATAATCGATCTATAAGTAAATTAATTGTTTGCATTGCTTAAAACTTACTAAGCATTGAAGCTTACTCCGTGTTCTCTTTTCCATTTCTTATAGGTTTATCCTTTAGCTCGAGTTGGAAGAGCCGGAGATATCATCACACTATCGAGTCTTTATGTGAGTTGAGAAGATTGTATATCATCATGGTTTAAGGCATGTATAGGATAGACTATAGGTAGAATGATATTTCGACTTTGTATACATTATAACCATGCGAAGATGGCTTGCTCATGTTGTTTAGAGAAGTCTTATAATTGAACTAATGTGTTGAAATGTTTTAGTTATAACTTGATAGTAGTTAATTTGTTATTAGATATTCGGTTATGTTTTGATAGCGAGTCATTTTGCAAATTTATAAGAGCTCTTGTGGAAATTCAATGAGACAGGTTTGCATTGTTGATAATTTATGTCTGGTAAGTATCTTTGACCTTATAGAAGTTTTGTTCAGTCAAGTAATACCTCATAACCTTATTCCGGTAACGGATACGGGTTAGGAGT
The DNA here is from genome assembly GCF_007990345.1 of Gossypium hirsutum. Lineage (NCBI taxonomy): Eukaryota > Viridiplantae > Streptophyta > Magnoliopsida > Malvales > Malvaceae > Gossypium > Gossypium hirsutum. The sequence continues at coordinate 52,304,100 of NC_053425.1, read as the reverse complement.
GTTACATTTAGTGGTATCAGAGCTATGGTTTAGTCGGTTCTGTGACTAATATAACAAGTGTAAGAGTCTAGCTGTACATGCCGTAAGTAAAGTGTGATAGTGTGAGGTCTCCCAGCTCTTATAAATTGTTTTGCTCAGGTAATGATGTGTTCCAACCGAGTTATTATTAATTGATCTGAAATTGATATTGAACTGATTGTAATATATATGTGATATGATGGAGTTGAAATGGTATGAAAAGAATTTTATAATATGTGTGCTTCAGTGTAAAGAGATGTATGAGATTGTAAAAAGTAAATGGTAATGAAAGATCAAATTGGATAGAACGCAGGGAATGAGTACGATCGTTCAATAATGAATTAACGGAAAAGACCATGGTTGGATCATGGCAATACATGTGACAGATGAGCTAGTGTAAGACCTATTGGAAATAGGCATTAACATGGGCAGAGCAAAGTTAGTATAAGACCATAGTTGGACTATGGCATCAAGTAAGCGACGTACTCAAAACCGTAAGACGTTTTTCAATGGGATAAATATTGACAAATGATCAAGACTAAATGTGGAAATTTGATAAGAAATTATTTGGTAATTTGAGTATTAGAAATGAAAGTTTGAATCGTGATAAATTCACTTATGTTTTGTTAGTACTCAAATGAAATAAAGTTGCATGTGAAACTGAGATATGTGGAAATGTGTTTGTAACAAGATGAAAAGTTGAAATGTCTGAATGAAGTGTTTGAATCAAGGTGTGTAATACTATGATGATGAGTGATGAATTTATCTGTGTATTCGAATATGGAACTCTCTTTCGAGGCTTAATGACCTCACCCCCTTACCAGTGATATCATTATAAGGTTTCAATGAAACAAAATAGAACAAGTTTGCAAAGAAAGATTAAAGAGTTAAATAGTGAGATAATGATATTATCTGAGAGAAATGATTTTAGTTTCAAATGATCTGAATAAGAAACTTTGGTGTGCTCTACGAGCAATGAATACGTGATTGATCTTATCAATGGATGATTATATGTTAGCTGGAATAGAAATTAAATTAATGCACTAAGTGAATTCGTGAAGCTTAGAAATTGTTATCAAGTTATAAGTTAGAAAGGGGTTCAGCTTAAATTGATTTCCGATTTAGAATTTCAAATGTGAAAGTGATGATTGCTTGTTGCTTTGAATTAGAGTGTACAAACCAAGAAGTCTGAGATTGTATAACCATTGTTCCAAAAGGTTCATAGTGTCAATTAGACTGTTTATACAGGAGTAATAAGAGGCACGGTAATATGAGAAAGTGGTATTGATAATAGGTATAAAACGTAATATTTCTGACCTCGCATTTAAATGTCTGAAATTTCAATAGGTTAAAGTTAACTATTAAGCGTCTTCAGGACTATTTCAGCATACTTTGACATCTGAATAATGGTGAAATAGAATTTTGATGAATTTTGTATCAGGATTATCTCTTATCATTGAAAAAGATAGATGTTATTTGAATCATTGTTAACTGTCTGAATAAGTCTCCGTACACATAGATTTCTCTTTTGATAAATTAGGTGAGTTATTTGTTTCAGAGACTGTCAGTTTGCACATGGTGCTAGTTATCATTGTTTTAGATTGAAATCTAAAATTTATATGGTAATTCTGGGAGAAACTACAGTAAGCTATGAGTACAGGGTTGTTTTGAAATTCTTGAAATATTTGTTTATTCTTATGTTTTAAAGTTTGAAAATAACTAAGAAAAACTGTTGCTATTTGACAAATTATCAGGTGAGTATAAAAGTGATATTGTATGAGGTATTGTATGTGGTAGTTATCTAACTCCGTTGTTCAGGATTGAGCTTTGTAAATAATTGATTCATGAGATTAACATCATAAGTGAAATAAAGCAGAAAATGAAAGTAATTCAGTACAGTTATAAACAATTTTGGTTTAATATGATGTATAGCGGAAGACAGATTAAAATCTTAGTCGTGAGATTTCATAGATATGAAATGGGTAGCCCTACCTGAATTTGAAATATACTATGTGGAAACAAATCTTTAATCTACTTTTCGGTAAGATTTTCGGGGACGAAAATCCCTAAGGGGGGGAGAGTTGTAACAGCCTAGTTTAGACCCTAGTAAGAACAGTTGTTTCGGGACCACGAATCTGAGTAAAATATATATATATTTTTTAATATTATTTTCTGTGTTTAAAGTATGTGAATTGACATGTGTGAAAATTTGAGATTGTTAATTTAGCCTCATGAATGTGAATTTCATTTGATTGACTTAGTTGAGAACTTAAGAAAATATGATAGGTGAATATGTAAGGACCAAATAGTATTAAAATAGGGAGGTTTGGGTTTGCATGTCAAAATGCCAAGTTTATACAAAGTGGCCGGCCAAGTAAGGATTTTCTCCATTAAGTTTATATTATTTATAATTAAATATTGGTAAGTAATTTAAAATAGATGAAAAATAAAGATTAATAAAAGAGAAAATAGAAGAGGGGTGTTCATCTTCTTCTCCACCTTGCCAAAACCGAAACAAAAAGGAAGGAAATAGGGAAGTTTTCATTAAGGAAATTCGGCAACCCTTTTTTCTAGTTGGAGCTGGAGTTGAAGTTCAAGATCAGGGGAGCCAAGTTCGTTCAAAGGGAAAGTGAAAGCGGTGGAGTAGCCGATCGGAGTTGTTCATCCGATTAAAAAGGTAAGTCCTTAAGTAATTAAAGTTGATTTGCTGCGCGCTTAAGATTATATAATATGATAAGTAATTATTTGACCTTTACAAGCTCGATTTGCAATAAGTATATTGAATTTCGGCTATAAAGCCGAATATGAAATGGATGATTTATGTATATAATGTGGCCGATTGACTATTAAGTGATGATGTGAAACTGTGTAAAATGTGTATACAATTTTATTGTACTTGTTTGTATAAAGTCGAATGTGAATTGAATGGTATATATGTGGTGACCGAATAGCTATTATAAAACAAAGTCAAAGAATGGGATATTTGTATAATGGATGAATTGTGACTATTGTTCCTACTTGATCGAGGTTGTGTGTGAAATAATTTGTGAATATGGCATATAGCCGAATGGTTATTAAAAGTGAAACTGGGATAATGAAAAGATTATGTGTTCTTTGTGTATGATTATTAAACCGAAAGTTAAAGGGTAGGTGTACATTTTGTGCTTATATTCGAATGAAGCAATTGAAATGCTAATGTGATATGTTATGTGAAATGTGTTAACATGTGGATAAATATGCAAGACACTAGAAATGTATCTGGGCCAAAGTCCCGTAGGCTTCGTGCTGGAAATGTATCCGGGCTAAAGTCCCGCAGGCTTCGTGCTGGAAATGTATCCGGGTTAAAGTCCCGCAGGCTTCGTGCTGGAAATGTATCCGGGCTAAAGTCCCGCATGATTCGTGCTGGAAATGTATCCGGGCTAAAGTCTCGCAGGCTTTGTGCTAGTAATATAATTTCGTGTTTTATACCTAGCAGGCCAAGTGCCGATGAATTTGATAAAAGTATACAATTACAAGATCCTACTCTAAGTTGACAAATTGAATGTGCATTACATATTAAGTTGGCCAGGTATGTATCATGTACTCGTATGCGATTTTGATTTGAATTAAATTATAAATATATAAAGTGATGCATCTGTGAATAAGTGTTATGACTATAAATGTGATCGTGATATATTCGGTAAATGTGTGAAGTTATGTGAAGTGATTCTACGTTTATATTCAAATATAAACACTTGGTCCTTGTGGAAAGGTTTGTGGAAGTATATGATTTTATTTTTAGGAGATTACGATAATAGAAAATTAAATGTGAATTTCATATTGAATTTTATTTGTTTCAATTGAACTAAAGCTGATAGTGAAGCATTTTAATGCCTATGTTATATGAGTTCGATTTTGAATGACATGAAATACATGTTTAGATAATTTGAATGCAAGGAATGTGTGAAAGAGCAAATTTGTAATAAATCTGCTTGGGACAGCAACAGTAGCGTGATTTTGGAAAATCACCATAAATTGTGAAAATTGAATTTGAAGCTGAATAAATTATGTAATTAAAGCTTAATGAGTCTAGTTTCTTATAAAAGAAACAGTGTAAGCAAAAGAATTGTAGATAATGAGATATTTGAAGTGGCATGAGATAGAGTCAAAATGACTTTGAAATCTCCTATTCTGTTTTTAGAAAATCATTGTAAATTGTACAATGATGATTATAAGATAAAATTTATATTCCTAGACTCCTTAATGAGTCTAGTTTCAAATTAAATAAACGATAACATATTTCGGTTCCTGTATAATGAGAAAATTGATTCGTAGTGAAGAGTGGTTAGAATAGTCAAACAGTGAAATAGGGGAAACTTCAATAAAAATCTGGTATTGATTGGTCAAACAAAAAATTATAAAAATTTTATCGATCGAAGATATATGAGTCTATTTTCAGGGAAAATTAACGGAACTTGATTTGGAGTTTCTTAGCTCTAGTTATAAATAATTTAGTGACTGTTGCGTAGGAAGACTGTTTGTAGTGAATTTGTGATTTTGTTGCAAACATGGTTAAAACTAGTTAATGAGATACTTTTCGAGTTCTTATGATCTTATTTGTGATTTCAATATTTGGTTTTAATTGAGTTCAGATTCAAGTGAGGTGAATTTGCTCAATATGCATTATGTTCATGGATACTTCGCAAAAATGGCAATTACCTAGGAATGATTTCTTGAAAATTTGAAATAATCGATCTATAAGTAAATTAATTGTTTGCATTGCTTAAAACTTACTAAGCATTGAATCTTACTCCGTGTTCTCTTTTCCATTTCTTATAGGTTTATCCTTTAGCTCGAGTTGGAAGAGCCGGAGATATCATCACACTATCGAGTCTTTATGTGAGTTGAGAAGATTGTATATCATCATGGTTTAAGGCATGTATAGGATAGACTATAGGTAGAATGATATTTCGACTTTGTATACATTATAACCATGCGAAGATGGCTTGCTCATGTTGTTTAGAGAAATCTTATAATTGAATTAATGTGTTGAAATGTTTTAGTTATAACTTGATAGTAGTTAATTTGTTATTAGATATTTGGTTATGTTTTGATAGTGAGCATTTTGCAAATTTATAAGAGCTATTATGGAAATTCAATGAGACAGGTTTGCATTGTTGATAATTTATGTCTGGTAAGTATCTTTGACCTTATAGAAGTTTTGTTCAGTCAAGTAATACCTCATAACCTTATTCCGGTAACGGATACGGGTTAGGAGTGTTACAGCAATTTTTGACACATCTGGATCTTTCACTCATAGCTAATAATAACTAGAATGAAAATCAATCTTCAAGAGTAATGTGACACCTTTCAACTGATTGACCAGTTCATCAATTAGAGGAAATGGATATTTATTCTTGATTGTAACCTTGTTGAGCTAACGGTAGTCAATACAAAATCTCAGCTTCCCTGATCATCAATTAGAGGCAGTGGATATTTATTCTTCATGTCCCTGGTACCAGTTTAATAGCAAACTCTGTAACACCCTTCACCCGTATCCCTTGCCGGAACAGGGTTCGAGGTGCTACCAGATTTAAACTCATCCATTTATATAAAACCAGACCGTAAAAATTTTTAATCAATTTTAAACTTTTCATACACACGTATATTATCCTTTAATCGGGCTTACAAGGCCCAAAATATTCATGAGGCATTATTAAATATTTACCAATATCTTAGTCTTGTATCATTTACTTACTCAACTTTACAACCCTATACATGCCATAGACTCGAAACACCAAGATTTACTTACGCCGATAGCGTAGACTTGACAATGTGATAATATCTCTGACGGCCTCCAACCCGAGCTAACCTAGCAACCCTAGGGAATATGGGAAAGAAAAGGGGAGTAAGCTTTATGCTTAGTAAGTTCATAAGAAAACAATAAGCAACTCATTAACAAGTTTTATCAATGTTTACAACATAATCACAAATTCACTACAAGTTGTCTTCCTGAGCAATAGTCACTAAATTTTTATAATTGGAGCTACAAAACTCCAAATCAATTGCCGTTAATTTTCCCTGAAAATAGACTCATATATCTTCCATCCATAAAATTTTCAGAATTTTAGGTTTGGCCAATAAATACCAGATATTTCTTAAAGTTTCCCCTATTTCATTGTTTGACTAATCTGAGCACTCTTCACTACGAATAAAATTTCTCATTGTACAGAATTCAAAATATGTTCTATTTGATTTCATTTGAAACTAGACTCATTAAGGAGTCTAAGCATATAAATTATATCTTATAACCATTTTTGTACAAATTATAATGATTTTCTAAAAACAGAATAGGGGACCCCAAAGTCATTTGACTCTATCCCATGCCACTTCAAATATCTCATTATCAGAAATTCTTTTGCTCACACGGTTTCTTTTATAAGAAACTAGACTCATTAGGCTTTATTTACATAATTTATTCAGCTTCTAACTCAACTCCAACAATTTATGGTGATTTTCCAAAATCACGTTATTGCTACTGTTCCCAAGCAGATTTATTACAAATTTACTCTTTCACACATTCTTTGCATTCACATTATTTAAACATGTACATCACCAATCAATTTCATCACATATCTATAATTTCACTCAAGCATAATCTCAATACAATACATCATGCTCAATGATTCGCACACAACCGTTCAAATTAGCAATTATAAGATGATTCCGTACATAGTCCACCCTTATCGATAATTTACGATGGTTTTGCCCTTACTCACATATATGACATAGGCATTTTCACCTATGCTGCTCATTTCACGTTCATGATTCAATTCCAATCGATCTAACATGCATAAGAATATATCACATACTTGGCCAACTTAATGCATTGAACAAATTCAATTGCCGATTTAACACAAGGTCTCATAGTCTTAGACTTTTATCAAATCACCGGCATTTAGCCTGCTAGGTTTTAAACCCGATAATATTATTCATCAGCTTAAAGCTTGCTAGGCTCAAAGCCCAAATATCACCATTATAAAGTCGTCTCATAAACAATTCATATAATATAGCATGTATACTTGTTCACTTTGCTCTATTTAATCATTCAATCACAATTTATAATTTCCCTTTGAACCGTTCGATATTTTGCACACTAAGTGTCATTCTCAATATCTCGCACACTAAGTGCCATTCTCAATATTTCGTACACTGAGTACCATATTTGATTGCCCCGCACACTAAGTGCCACATTTTGTCGATATGTCGTCAGACATTAAAATATTCACGTATATACAATTTATACAATATTAAAGCATTAGAAACATCAATTTAACAATGCTTATTGCATACGAACTTACCTGGCTAAATTGTAGAGATACCAAAGTTCAGGGGCATTTTGGTAATTTTCTCATTTTTCTCGATTTTCCACCCGATCTTGATCTAAATTAATAACTTCATTCAGTATATTAATTTAGACATTAAAACACCTCATTTCATACAATTTGGTCATTTTGTCATTTTACAAAATTACCCTTAAAGTTTTACTTTTATTCATTTTAGTCCCTAAGCTCAAAACATGCAAATTAACCATTTTTAACCACAATTAAGCTTAGCCAAATGTTCATGGTATCAAAACAGTCCATAATTCACTTAATGGCAAAATTATAGTTTTGCCCCTAATATTTCAACTTCTTTACAATTTAGTCCCTATATCATAAAAATGCAAATTCATGAAATTGAGTAAAATTCTACTATAGACGAATATCACTAGTGTCTCTAGCAGCCCACACATTTCATTTATTTGACATTTTAACCACAAAGTTTTCACATTTATCAGTTTAGCCCTTAATTGTCAATTTCACAAAAATTCACTTAACAAAAAGTGTTTAGCTATCAACAATGACTCATATTCTTCCATTAAACTTCAAAGCCCTATTATACTCATCAATGACAAATATCAAACTATTCAATGGTTTTGCAAAATAGTCCCCTCATTAGATAGATTAAGCAACAACGATCCCGAAAATATAAAAATAATTAAAAATGGGACTAGAAATGCCTACCATGCATTAGCTGAAAGTTGAAAGCTTCTTCCATGGCTTCTCAAGCCTTCATATTCGGCTGGTAAAAAGAGAATGAAAAAGATAACGAAAAAGATAACACCTTGATTCTTTTATTATATTCATTTTATTATTATTTTTAACCAATTTACAATATTAACCTTTATACACTTTATTTATTACACCAAATGCCAAGCCATCATATCCCACTATCTCTTTAATGGGCTAATTACCAAATAAGGACTTCTACTTTTAAGTTCTATATCTATTTAATACCTTTAGGTTATAGAACACAACTTTTGCACTTTACACAATTTAGTCCTTTTTGTTTAATTAACTATCGAAACGATAAAATTTTTCAACGAAACTTTAATACCATCTTATTGCCAGTACGTAAATATTTATAAAAATATTTACGACTCGGTTTATAGAAACAAGGTCTCGATACCTCATTTTCTAAACCCACTTGACCTTAGGGTCATACCACTTGAACTTAATAAATCGCTTATAAAACAAAAATCACAATATCAAAAACATTTTTAAAATCACAATTAACTCGTAAAATATTAAATATAATATTTACCAACCTACTCGTTCGGATTTGGTGGCCCCTAAACCACTGTTCTGATCAACCCTAAAAAAATGGGCTGTTACAAACTCAACTTCTCTTATCAGTGGTAATCCAGGTAACTCCTCTGGACACATATCAGGATAATCGTAAACCACTGGTACTAACTCAAGCTTCGATTTAAACACTGTAGAGTCTAGTACATAAGCAAGGTAAGGATTGCAACCTTTCCTCACATATTTTTGCGCTGACATAGCTTAAATAAAAATATGAAGCCTACTCACACTATATAATTGAATACGAAGCGTCTCATCATTCTGACATTTCAATACAATAAGCTTTCATCTATAGTTTACAACAGCGTCACATAAACTTAGCCAATCCATGCCCAAAATCACATCAAATTCATCAAATAGTAATAGCATCAAATTAGCCGAAAAACTATAACCTCGAGTCATCAAAGGACAATTATTGTAGACTTTATCAACTAACACATATTGACCTAGGGGATTTGATACTTTAACCACAAATTTAGTGGACTCAACAGGTAAATTCTTACTAGATACGAAATTCATGCAAACATACGAATGGGTTAATCCCGGATCAATTAAAGCAGTTACATAATTATAAAAAATAAAGAAAGTACCAGTAATAATATCTAGGGCAGAAGCATCTTCTCGTGCGCAAATAGCATAGGCATTAGCTGGTGCTTGTGCATTAGATCTCACAATAGATTCTTTCGTTACGCCACGGCTACCACTCACATTTCTGGGATTATGAGGTGGTCGACTCTTGCACCAGTATTGCTTGGCCTCGTGGTCTGAGCTTTCTTTTTCTCAAATTTCTCTGGGCAATCTCTAAGATAGTGATTGAGGGAACCACACCTGAAACTTGCTCCATTCTTCAGTCGACACTCACCATAATGTGCTCTTTTATAGTGCTTGCACTCAGGCAAAACATCTGATGATAATCGTCAATTCTAGGCAAAGGATATTTATTCTTGATAGTCACTTTGTTCAACTGACAATAATCAATGCACATTCTCATCGTACAATCTTTCTTTTTTACAAATAGAACAAGAGCACCCCAAGGTGAGAAACTCGGTCTTGCAAATCCTCTATCAGTCAACTCTTGTAACTAAGACTTTAATTCTTTTAACTCAGTCGGAGCCATTCTATATGGAGCTATCAAAATCGGAGTAGTCCTTGGCACTAATTCAATGCCAAACTCAACTTCTCGAATCGGAGGTAATCTCGAAAGTTCTTCAGGAAACACATCAAGGAATTCACAGACAACAGACACTAATTCAATTTTCTTTTCTGTCACTTTCGAATCAATCACATAAGCAAAGTAGACATCACAACCCTTTCTCACTTATTTCTGAGATAATATCGAAGAAATCACTGCCGGTAAACCATTCAGATCATTAGACTCAATCCAAATAATCTCATCATTCTGACATCGCAAATTGATAGTCTTCTATTTGTAATTTACAATAGCATCATGCAAAGTTAACCAATCCATACCCAAAATTATATCAAATTTGTCGAATGGTAATAATATCAAATCAGCCATAAAACATGAATCTCGAATTATCAACGGACAATTCTTACACACTTTGTCAACCAAAACACACCAGCCTAAGGGGTTCAATACTCTAATTACAAATTTAGTAGACTCTACAAGCAAAGTCTTACTGCTCACTAAGTTCATGCATATATAAGAATGCGTTGATCCCAAATTTATTAATGCAATCACAGAAGTATCATAAAGAGTGAAAGTACTAGTAATAACATCTAGAGACGAAGCTTCTTCGCGTGCACGAATAGATAGGCTCTGGCAGGTACATGAGCCTCAGATCTAATAGTCGTATCTTTAGGTCCCCTCTGGCTCCTACTCACATTACCCGTATTTTTGGGCAGTCTACATCGAGTTGTATTGCTACTCGGCCTCAGATTTTGCATAATCTCTTGTTCTACAGACTCGGGACATTCACGAATAAAGTGATCTAAAGATCCACATCTAAAGGAAGCTTAGTCATTTAATCTACAACTTCCCGGATGTCTTTTACCACAATGTTTACACTCGGGTCGATTGGATCAGACATTTCCAACACTTGCAACAGAAGTAGCTGGAGCTCTGAAACTCGAATGCGATCTAGTACGATCTCTACTCGAATGTTCCACATTAGCCTTTGAATGACTAAAATCATCTCGAAATTTCTTTGGCGCTGAATGAAATGACTTGCTCGATGATATTTTTCACACCTCTCTAGCTTCTAAGTCAGCTTTTCTTTTCTCTTTCCCAAGTTCTTCAGCTTTACATGCTCTTTCAACAAGCACAATAAACTCTTTTATCTCTAGAATTCCTACTAATAAACAGATGTCTTCAGTTAAGCTGTCTTCAAACCTTTTACACATTATTGCTTCGGTTGAGACACATTCTCATGCATACTAGCTCAATCTCACAAATTCTCGCTCGTATTCTGTAACAGACATATGGCCCTATTTCAACTCAAGAAACTCTTTGCGTTTCTGATCGATGAATCTCTGACTGATGTATTTCTTTCAGAATTCAGCTTGAAAAAAATCTCAGGTGAATCGTTCTCTCAGAACCACTGATATCAACGTCTTCCACTAATGATACGTCATATCTCTCAAAAGTGAAATGACACATTTAAGACATTCATTAGGAGTACATGACAATTCATCGAACACTCGTATCGTATTCTATAGCCAGAATTTAGCTCTTTCAGCATCATCATTAGTAGTAGCACGAAACTCTTCGGCCCCATATTATTTTAATTTTATCAACAGGTGGCTTACTCAACTGAATCGGATTAGCTTGTGGCATGAAAGGAACTTGTGGAGGATTTAGCGGGGGTGAAGGTTGTGGAACAGCCGGATTAGTTCTCATATATTGAGTGAACCAATCATTCATCATTTGGTAAAAGGCTTGCTTAGCCTCTTCCTCGTGGCTACTAGTAGCAGGTCTAGAATCAGGTAGCATTGTCCCTTGACCGGGAGCAGATGCATTACTTTTAGCATCGTCAACTACAACTCGTTTGGAATCTATTTACTATATAAAAACACATTTGAATTGTCAGGAATCATCATACTATCATAGTTCATAAATATGGCATGTGTAGCTAGACTCACATACGCTATGTTAGTCCTAGAATCGACTAAACCGTAGCTCTAATACCAACCATATGTAACACCCCTAACCCGTATCCATTGCTGGACTAGGGTTATGATGCATTACCGGACATATCGGAACATTTTGTAATCATTTCACAATCAAAAGTTACACATCATCATATCATAGTCAAATATCAACATAAAATCCCTTTCTTAGGTCAACAAGACCTTAAACATGCATTAGGAAGAGGTTGGGACTAAAACTGAACACATACAAAATTTTTCGAAGCTAAACAATTTTTCTAAGTTACAAAGGTCACATGCCCGAGTGAATAGGCCGTGTGCCTCACACGGCATTAGACACGCTCATGTATCTAGGCCATTGTAAAACAGGGCAGACATACTGACTTATCCACATGGCCATAAGACACGCCCATGTGCCAGGCCGTGTGAAAATTTGGAAGGCTACTGACTTGGGTAACATGGCCAATCACATGCCCGTGTGTCTAGCCCGTGCTCGAAACTGAATTAGCCACACGGCTTGGCACACGCCCGTGTGTATGACCATGTGGTCTACCCAGGCTCATTTCGAAATGGCCCTCGAGCAACACGGTAGAGACACGTGCCCATGTCCCTGCCCGTATGGGCAAAAATAGGCCATTTACAAGGCCAATATGCCGCCCACTTAGGGTCCTCCCTACAAGCACCAAATAAGCATCAAATGTGCCAATTTCAATCCCAAAACATACATAATTTGTGTCATATTATTATCAACCTATTTCATGCTTATAATCCATAGCAAATCATGCCAAATCATAAGCCAAAGTCATACTAAAACATGTGTTTCATAACCTTAATTTACTTTATTCAATATCATGCCATAATCTTACCAATTCCTCAAATAAGCACATACCAAAATCTTACCAACTTAACCAATTCTCTTTGTCCATTCATGAACACATCATATTGGCAATATTGCATCACATAGTTTATGCTCAAAAGTCATTCATAAACACAACCAAAACCAAGCCATATGACATGGCTAAATATTTTTAACTCAAAAATATATCTCAATTTATCTAGACTATACATGCCATACATTAATATTTACACTTTCAAAAGGTACTAAAGATAAGTTTGATAGTGTGGTGATGATCCTCGATGATCCTCGAGCTCTCGGTAGCTTTGATATCTATAGAAAAGTTGAAAAACAGACAAAGTAAGCTTTCAAAAGCTTAGTAAGCCATGTACAAATAAATTTGTCATATAACACGATTTTAAGTCAATTTATCCATGTAACTCATGGCAAAATAAAATCACCAATCCATATGTCTCATATGACTCATTTGACTATAACTCACTTTTATATAACACATCTCATTCTGTGACAGCCCTAAATTGACCCTAGTCGGGAAGTGGTTTGGGACCGCTAAGCCGAGTCACCGAAGTATTTGGATGTGATAATTATTGTCTAGAATATGTGAATATGAATGTGTGAAAGTTTTAAACTTCGATTTAGTCGATTGCATGTGAACCTAATTAATAGGACTTATGTGTGACACTTTTGAAATGCGATAGGTTAATTTATAAGGACCTATTTAAGCATGTAGTGAAAATATTGGCTTTGCATGTCAAATACTCCTTTTGTGTGCATAGTGGCCGGCCATGATGGAGTATATATTAGACTATGTGGTAAATTTCCATGAAGTGGTCATTATTTTAAGTAAAAGAAAAGAAATAATAAAAGAAATACTAAGGATACTAAAAGAAAAAAAAAAGAAAGAGGGAGGTTATCACTTTGTTCTTCTTGGCCGATTGTAGAGAGGAAGATAGGAGGGTAGCATTCGGTCACTTGAAGCTTGAGAAGGTTAGTAAAATTTTGTTAGTTTTGAAATTTTAAGCTTAGTTTAAGTCATTTAGCTAGCTCCATATTAGCCCATTTGAAAACTTGGAATTTTTGATGGATGGATGGAGCATTCGGCTATGGTTATTAAAGAAGGAATTTGATTATTTCCTTTAAGTTTTGATGAAGAATGTGTTGAGTAAATTAGGGGTTTGAACACTTAAGGATTCGGCATTGTTCATGATTTTTTTTAGAAGGTGAGTTTGAATGATATGAGTAATGTCATGTATGGGTTTCGGCTTTGATAAGTAAAAATGTAAGGGTAATTGAAATGAATAATTGGAGGCTTAACCATCAAGAGGTTCGGCTATGGACTATAAGTGTTAGCTAATTCGGCACAAGAGTATAAATGTTAATTACTTTAAAATTGAAGCCTTGAAGAATAGGTTGTGGATCATTAAAGTGTTGAAGGTTAAATCTTTAAGCTTGGTTAATTTGGACATTCGGCTATTCTCATGACACTAGATACAAGGGTATGAAAGGTTATCTATATATATATAAGTTTAATTTATTCATGGTAACTTGGCATGTGGATTGGATATATGTTAGTTAATACATGCATTTGGAGGTGATGTGTTAAATAATTAGGTATACGGGTTGGTTTCATTATTGAGTATAAGGGCTAAGTGTTTTAAATTGCCTTTGATGTATACATGCTTATATTGAAATATTAAGGCTATGTTAGCCAATTGAGGGTTTCGGCCAAGATATTCAAATAGATTGGTGTGAATGTTTGAGTAATGAGTTTGACTCTTGTGTCGAGTTGGGATGATATGTGTATTTATATAAAACTAAATGATGCTAAATAAATTCGATTATGCATGGTATTGAGCTAGTATCATGTTCGTTGGTACATGAGTAGAGCATATGTTTGATGTTTAATATCTAGTTAATAACATCTTTTGTACTTAGTTGTATGGTATACGTGTATTAAATCGAATCGCTAAATTGATAAGTTATTTAATAAAATCTACTTGTTGAATCAAGCTCAAGAGCCAAGAGGGTCAAAATCTGATAAAGGAAAGGAAAAAGTGATCGAGTAGTCTATCCACAACTATTCAAAGTATTCGAGGTAAGTCTTCGAGTAATGACCCTACTTGAATTATATTGAAATGATTAGTCATACTATGACGGATAGTCGAATGTGCATAGAGACTAAGTTATAAAGCCAATCGAAATCATGCTCTTTGTGAGTGGCTATTGAGCCGAAATTTGAAAGGTTTAATAAATGATTTGTGTTTGAGCCTTAGTAACGAAAATAAGATATGGATGTGTTAAGATTATAGATATATGTGTGCATGAGCATTTGATATATTCGGGCTAAGACCCGAAGGCATTTGTGCGAGTTGATATATCCGGGCTAAGACCCGAAGGCATTTGTGCGAGTTGATATATCCGGGCTAAAACCCGAATGCATTTGTGCGAGTTGATATATCCGGGCTAAGACCCGAAGGCAATTATGCAAGTTGATATATCCGGGCTAAGACCCGAAGGCAATTATGCAAGTTGATATATCCGGGCTAAGACCCGAAGGCAATTATGCAAGTTGATATATCCGGGCTAAGACCCGAAGGCATTCGTGCGAGTTGCTATACCCGGGTTAAGACCCGAAGGCAATTGTGCTTGCGGTTATATCCGGCTAAATTTCGAAGAGACTTGGGTTTGAATGTGAGCGTTTTGTGCTGTAACTAATTCAATTAATACGCTCGACTAACCCGAACGATAAGGTATGTTTGCATGTGCTTCGGAAAAGTCGATTCGTTTTAAATAGTACTCGTGCAATCGGCTAACGAACTTTTGGCTTTTAGAAAGGTTGATACCTTGTGTGTATATATGTTGATGAAGTGTGAAGTAAGTATGATTATGAGAATGTGTATCAATAAAGTGATTCAGTTAGCTATGTGAATGTAATACTTTAGTCAAAGCCGATTTCATTACTTGAAACTTACTAAGCTTAAATTGCTTACCCGGTTGCTTTGGCTCTCTGTTTTATAGATTTTGTTCGTTAGCTATCGGATTCGGGATCAACGAAGTCGAAGTCATCCACACTATCAAAGCTCTTTTGGTACTCTTTTTGTTGAACTCTGGATATGGCATGTATAGGACTACCCCTTGTTGTTTTAAGTACTTTTTGTGATGTATGTGTGTACAGCCATGCGAAAATGGCTTGTAGAAGTGGAGTATGGCATTAGACCATTTGTGTTTATGTATGTTTATATGGTTTCATGATGTGACTATGGTTTGGAATGGAAGTGTTGGGCAAATGATCAGCCATTGGAATGGCTAAATATGATCATATGTGGACCCATGTATGACGAATCCCTAGTTGGTCCATGGTAACCACGGAACAGGTAAAGTTTACCTTGAAAACAGATGCTGACAGCAGCAGTGGTGTGGATTTGAAAAATCACAAAAATTTGTAGGAATGGAGTTAAATAGTGAATAAATTGTGTAATCGAACCTTGATGAATCTATTTTCATATGAAAGTAACAAAAAAATCATATGGACAGTATATTAAGAGATATTAAAGTTCTCGTGAAACAGGGCCAGAACGGTTCCTGGATCTCCTGTTTCGACTTTGATAATTCACCATAAATTATCCAGAGATAATTAGAAGTTATGCCTTATATGTGTGGATTCCCCTTTGAGTCTAGTTTCATTATAAACAAACGGTATCAGTATTGGAGCCCTGTACAAGGAGATATCCAAGTCGTAATGCGCAAAGGTCAGGGAAGTCGATCCCTGTAACATGGGAGACTTTGACTAATAAACTGTACTAATTGGCCCGACCAAAAATTCTAGAAAAAATTATGTAGATGGGCATATGAGTCTAGTTTCAGGGAAAAATCACGAAACAAATTTTCGAGTTGTGAAACTCAAGATATGATTTTTAAAGCGACTATTACGCAGATTGGCAGTGTCTGGAAATTTTTTTTAAAAAAAAAAGTCTGTTAACACCTCGTGTTCGACTCCGGTGACGGTCTCGGGTTCGGGGTGTTACATTTGATTGGTATCAGAGCTACGGTTTAGTCGATTCTAGGACTACCGTAATGTGTTGGGGTCTAGCTATACATGCCATTTTATGTGATTAATTGATAGTGTGGTGATTTCTGACATTTGCAAATGTGTTTATTTATAGTAATGGATCCCGATCCCGACCGAGCGGTAGCTGATGATCTTGAGAGTGTAGCGCCTGCTCCCGCACAAGGGACAGCACCGGTGGACTCTCAACCTAATGCCAGTAACCCGAATGATGAAGCTAGACAAGCTTTCTATAGTGTGATGAATGATTGGTTCAACCAATACATTCGAACTAATACGGCTGTTCCACAACCTCCATTCCCGACTAATACAACCCCCGCACCTACAATACCTCCGGTAACTGACCAAATAAGGTCAAATAAGCCCCCAGTTGACAGAATCCGAAAACATGGGGCCACTGAATTTAAGGCTACGGATAGCGACGATGCCGAGCAAGCTGAATTTTGGTTGGACAACACTATCCGGGTACTCGATGAGCTATCTTGTACACCCGATGAATGCCTAAAGTGTACTATCTCCTTGCTACGCGATTCTGCCTACTATTGGTGGAGTACTCTAACTTCTGTTGTGCCCCGAGAGCAAGTAACTTGGGAGTTTTTCCAAACTGAGTTTCGGAAAAAGTATATCAGTCAGAGATTTGTTGATCAAAAACGGAAGGAATTTCTTGAGCTTAAGCAAGGTTCTATGTCAGTTACTGATTACGAGCGAAAATTTGTTAGGCTTAGTAGATACGCTCGGGAATGTGTTTCGTCCGAGGCTATCATGTGTAAACGCTTCGAGGATGGGCTGAATGAAGATATAAAAATCTTCGTTGGCATTCTTGAAATACGAGAGTTCATAGTACTTGTCGAGCGAGCTTGTAAAGCCGAAGAGCTTAGAAAAGAAAAACAAAAAGTTGATGTGGGAACTGGGGAGTTTCGTAAAAGATCATCGGGAAAGTCTCTTCAACAGGCATCGAAGAAATTTCGAGATGATGTGGGCCGGTCTAGAGGCACTTCTGGCCTTTTTAGACGAGACCGTGATCGACCCTCTATGGGTACCCGAGGCACTTCAATCGCTAGTGTTGGGAATGAACGTCAAGACAGAACAGAATGTCGATATTGCGGTAAATGGCATTCGGGGAGTTGTAGATTCCATGACCGCTCCTGTTACAAGTGTGGATCAGTTGACCACTTCATTAAAGATTGCCCGAGGCTGTCTGAACAGAATGTAAATCAGAGTGGGAAACCGGGTGCTACCACTGCTCGAGGTAGACCATCTAGAAATACGGGCAATGCTAGTAGTGGTCAGAGAGGATCTAGAGATGCTACGACCAGATCCGAGGCTCGTGCGCCTGCTAGAGCTTATGCTATACGTGCCCGCGAGGATGCTTCTTCGCCTGATGTTATTACCGGTACTTTTACTCTCTTTGACACTAATGTAATTGCTTTGATTGACCCCGGTTCTACTCATTCTTACATATGTGAAACCTTAGCATCCAATAAGACTTTACCTATTGAGTCTACTGAGTTCGTAATTCGGGTGTCAAATCCCTTGGGTCGTTACGTGCTTGTCGACAAAGTGTGCAAGAAATGTCCCCTAGTAATCCGAGGTTCCTGTTTTCCGGCGGACTTGATGCTTTTGCCGTTTGATGAATTTGATGTTATTCTCGGGTTGGATTGGTTGACCGTGCATGATGCTGTTGTGAATTGCAAAAGCAAGACTATTGATTTGAGGTGCGCGAATAACGAAGTAATCCGAGTTGAGTCTACGGACTTGGATGGGGTGCCAGCTGTAATATCCTCATTGTTGGCCCAGAAATATGTAAGAAAAGGGTTCGAAGCATACCTTGCGTATGTACTGGATGACCAAGAATTAGAAAGGAAACCCGAATCTGTGCCGGTGGTTTGTGAATACCCGGATGTTTTTCCTGAAGAATTGCCGGGTTTACCACCTGTTCGGGAGATAGAGTTTGGTATTGAGCTTGTACCTGGGACTACGCCGATTTCGATAGCTCCGTATCGTATGGCACCAACTGAGTTAAAAGAGTTGAAAGCTCAGTTGCAAGAATTGACGGATAAAGGTTTCGCTCGGCCAAGTTTCTCACCTTGGGGTGCACCAGTATTGTTCGTGAAAAAGAAGGACGGAACCATGAGGTTGTGCATTGACTATCGTCAACTGAATAAAGTGACGATAAAGAATAAATATCCGTTACCGCGTATTGATGATTTGTTTGATCAACTAAAAGGGGCCTCAGTGTTCTCAAAAATAGATTTGAGATCGGGCTATTATCAGTTGCGAATTCGAGATTCGGACATACCCAAAACTGCTTTCAGAACGAGGTACGGTCACTACGAGTTCTTAGTGATGCCGTTTGGGCTCACTAATGCCCCTGCGGTATTTATGGATTTGATGAGTCGGATCTTCAGACCATATTTGGATCGGTTCGTAGTTGTGTTCATTGATGACATCTTGGTCTATTCAAGAGATGAGATCGAACATGCTGAACACTTGAGATTAGTGTTGCAAGTTTTGCGGGATAAGAAGTTATATGCTAAGTTCAGTAAGTGTGAGTTCTGGTTAAGAGAGGTTAGCTTCTTGGGTCATGTGGTATCTGCATCAGGTATTCGAGTTGACCCGAACAAAATCTCAGCCATACTTAACTGGAAACCTCCGAGAAATATTACTGAGGTTCGGAGCTTTTTGGGACTCGCCGGTTATTACCGACGATTTGTCAAAGGTTTCTCGATGATAGCCACACCAATGACGAAGCTACTTCAAAAGGATGCTAAGTTCGAATGGACGGAGAAATGTCAGAAAGGCTTCGATCAACTGAAAACTCATTTGACTGAAGCTCCAATTTTAGTGCAACCCGAATCAGGCAAAGAGTTTGTCATTTATAGTGACGCATCCCTACTCGGGTTGGGTTGCGTATTGATGCAAGAAGGTCGAGTTGTGGCCTATGCGTCAAGACAATTGAAGCCACACGAGAGAAATTATCCCACCCATGATCTCGAGCTAGCCGCCATCGTATTTGCTTTGAAAATATGGCGACATTATTTGTTTGGCGAAAAGTGCCATGTATTTTCGGATCACAAAAGTCTCAAATATTTGATGACTCAAAGAGACCTAAATCTGCGACAAAGACGTTGGCTTGAGTTGTTGAAAGATTACGAGCTTGCCATTGATTACCACCCGGGAAAGGCTAATGTGGTTGCGGACGCCTTAAGCCAGAAGTCATTGTTTGCTTTACGAGCGATGAATGTGCATTTGTCTGTTCTACCTGACAATGTGTTAGTAGCTGAATTAAAAGCCAAACCATTATTGACTCATCAAATTCGTGAAGCTCAGAAAGTCGATGATGAATTGGTTGCAAAACGGGCTGAGTGTGTTCCGAACAAGGAATCGGAGTTTCAAATTGATGATGATGATTGTTTGAGGTTTAGAAGTCGTTTGTGTGTTCCAAGGAATTCGGGACTCATTTCGATGATTCTGAACGAAGCCCATTGTAGCCGAATGTCAATTCACCCGGGGAGTACGAAAATGTACAACGATTTGAAACGTTGGTTTTGGTGGCATGGTATGAAACGAGACATCTCCGACTTTGTTTCGAGATGTTTAATATGTCAACAAGTGAAAGCGGAACATCAAGTGCCTTCGGCATTACTTCAGCCAATCATGATACCTGAATGGAAATGGGATCGAGTCACGATGGATTTTGTATCTGGGTTACCATTGTCGACGAGTAAGAAAGATGCGATTTGGGTTGTTGTCGATAGACTGACTAAGTCGGCTCACTTTATCCCCGTGCGTACGGATTTTTCATTGGATAAACTAGCCGAATTGTATGTTTCTCAGATTGTGAGATTACACGGGGTACCTATTTCTATCGTGTCGGATAGAGATCCGAGATTTACCTCACGATTTTGGAAGAAATTGCAAGAAGCTTTGGGTACCAAGCTGCATTTTAGCACTGCTTTTCACCCCCAAATCGATGGTCAATCCGAGCGGATAATTCAGATACTTGAGGATATGTTGAGATGTTGCATCCTCGAGTTCAGTAGTTCATGGGAACGATATTTACCTTTGATTGAATTCGCTTACAACAAGAGTTTTCAATCAAGTATTAAGATGGCACCTTACGAGGCTTTGTACGGTCGTAAATGCCGTACACCATTGTTTTGGACCGAGCTCGGTGAAAGTAAAATTTTCAGAGTTGATTTGATTAAGGATGCCGAACAGAAAGTAAAAGTAATCCGTGAAAGTCTGAAAGCAGCCACAGATCGTCAGAAGTCGTACGCGGATTTGAAACGAAAAGACATCAAGTATCAGGTGGGAGACAAAGTGTTCCTTAAGGTTTCACCTTGGAAAAAGATACTCAGATTTGGCCGTAAGGGCAAGTTGAGCCCGAGATTCATTGGGCCGTACGAAATCTCCGAACGAGTTGGGCCAGTTGCGTATAGATTGATTTTGCCCCCTGAGCTTGAAAAGATTCACGATGTCTTTCATGTTTCGATGCTTCGACGCTATCGATCTGATCCATCGCATATAATTAGCCCATTAGAGGTTGAAATTCAAGCCGATATGAGTTATGAAGAAGAACCGATACGTATCCTAGCTCGTGAAGTGAAGGAGTTGCGAAACAAAAGGGTTCCGTTAGTGAAGGTGTTATGGCTCAAACATGGGATCGAGGAAGCTACTTGGGAAACCGAGAGCTCGATGAAAGAACGATACCCAAACCTATTTACCGGTAAGATTTTCGGGGACGAAAATTTCTTAAGTGGTTTCGGGACCGCTAAGCCGAGTCACCGAAGTATTTGGATGTGATAATTATTGTCTAGAATATGTGAATATGAATGTGTGAAAGTTCTAAATTTCGATTTAGTCGATTGCATGTGAACCTAGTTAATAGGACTTATGTGTGACACTTTTGAAATGCGATAGGTTAATTTATAAGGACCTATTTAAGCATGTAGTGAAAATATTGGCTTTGCATGTCAAATACTCCTTTTGTGTGCATAGTGGCCGGCCATGATGGAGTATATATTAGACTATGTGGTAAATTTCCATGAAGTGGTCATTATTTTAAGTAAAAGAAAAGAAATAATAAAAGAAATACTAAGGATACAAAAAGAAAAAAAAAAGAAAGAGGGAGGTTATCACCTTGTTCTTCTTGGCCGATTGTAGAGAGGAAGATAGGAGGGTAGCATTCGGTCACTTGAAGCTTGAGAAGGTTAGTAAAATTTTGTTAGTTTTGAAATTTTAAGCTTAGTTTAAGTCATTTAGCTAGCTCCATATTAGCCCATTTGAAAACTTGGAATTTTTGATGGATGGATGGAGCATTCGGCTATGGTTATTAAAGAAGGAATTTGATTATTTCCTTTAAGTTTTGATGAAGAATGTGTTGAGTAAATTAGGGGTTTGAACACTGAAGGATTCGGCATTGTTCATGATTTTTTTTAGAAGGTGAGTTTGAATGATATGAGTAATGTCATGTATGGGTTTCGGCTTTGATAAGTAAAAATGTAAGGGTAATTGAAATGAATAATTGGAGGCTTAACCATCAAGAGGTTCGGCTATGGACTATAAGTGTTAGCTAATTCGGCACAAGAGTATAAATGTTAATTACTTTAAAATTGAAGCCTTGAAGAATAGGTTGTGGATCATTAAAGTGTTGAAGGTTAAATCTTTAAGCTTGGTTAATTTGGACATTCGGCTATTCTCATGACACTAGATACAAGGGTATGAAAGGTTATCTATATATATATAAGTTTAATTTATTCATGGTAACTTGGCATGTGGATTGGATATATGTTAGTTAATACATGCATTTGGAGGTGATGTGTTAAATAATTAGGTATACGGGTTGGTTTCATTATTGAGTATAAGGGCTAAGTGTTTTAAATTGCCTTTGATGTATACATGCTTATATTGAAATATTAAGGCTATGTTAGCCAATTGAGGGTTTCGGCCAAGATATTCAAATAGATTGGTGTGAATGTTTGAGTGATGAATTTGACTCTTGTGTCGAGTTGGGATGATATGTGTATTTATATAAAACTAAATGATGCTAAATAAATTCGATTATGCATGGTATTGAGCTAGTATCATGTTCGTTGGTACATGAGTAGAGCATATGTTTGATGTTTAATATCTAGTTAATAACATCTTTTGTACTTAGTTGTATGGTATACGTGTATTAAATCGAATCGCTAAATTGATAAGTTATTTAATAAAATCTACTTGTTGAATCAAGCTCAAGAGCCAAGAGGGTCAAAATCTGATAAAGGAAAGGAAAAAGTGATCGAGTAGTCTATCCACAACTATTCAAAGTATCCGAGGTAAGTCTTCGAGTAATGACCCTACTTGAATTATATTGAAATGATTAGTCATACTATGACGGATAGTCGAATGTGCATAGAGACTAAGTTATAAAGCCAATCGAAATCATGCTCTTTGTGAGTGGCTATTGAGCCGAAATTTGAAAGGTTTAATAAATGATTTGTGTTTGAGCCTTAGTAACGAAAATAAGATATGGATGTGTTAAGATTATAGATATATGTGTGCATGAGCATTTGATATATCCGGGCTAAGACCCGAAGGCATTTGTGCGAGTTGATATATCCGGGCTAAGACCCGAAGGCATTTGTGCGAGTTGATATATCCGGGCTAAAACCCGAAGGCATTTGTGCGAGTTGATATATCCGGGCTAAGACCCGAAGGCAATTATGCAAGTTGATATATCCGGGCTAAGACCCGAAGGCAATTATGCAAGTTGATATATCCGGGCTAAGACCCGAAGGCATTCGTGCGAGTTGCTATACCCGGGTTAAGACCCGAAGGCAATTGTGCTTGCGGTTATATCCGGCTAAATTTCGAAGAGACTTGGGTTTGAATGTGAGCGTTTTGTGCTGTAACTAATTCAATTAATACGCTCGACTAACCCGAACGATAAGGTATGTTTGCATGTGCTTCGGAAAAGTCGATTCGTTTTAAATAGTACTCGTGCAATCGGCTAACGAACTTTCGGCTTTTAGAAAGGTTGATACCTTGTGTGTATATATGTTGATGAAGTGTGAAGTAAGTATGATTATGAGAATGTGTATCAATAAAGTGATTCAGTTAGCTATGTGAATGTAATACTTTAGTCAAAGCCGATTTCATTACTTGAAACTTACTAAGCTTAAATTGCTTACCCGGTTGTTTTGGCTCTCTGTTTTATAGATTTTGTTCGTTAGCTATCGGATTCGGGATCAACGAAGTCGAAGTCATCCACACTATCAAAGCTCTTTTGGTACTCTTTTTGTTGAACTCTGGATATGGCATGTATAGGACTACCCTTGTTGTTTTAAGTACTTTTTGTGATGTATGTGTGTACAGCCATGCGAAAATGGCTTGTAGAAGTGGAGTATGGCATTAGACCATTTGTGTTTATGTATGTTTATATGGTTTCATGATGTGACTATGGTTTGGAATGGAAGTGTTGGGCAAATGATCAGCCATTGGAATGGCTAAATATGATCATATGTGGACCCATGTATGACGAATCCCTAGTTGGTCCATGGTAACCACGGAACAGGTAAAGTTTACCTTGAAAACAGATGCTGACAGCAGCAGTGGTGTTCGACTCCGGTGACGGTCTCGGGTTCGGGGTGTTACATATTCTCATATAATTCATTCATATTCCATATGTCCACATATGTTCATATACTTATCTTTCATTCTCAATCTTGTTATGCATTTCAAACGTACCTGAATTGGATACACATTCACATAGTTATTTATTTCTCGGAATGCCTGTTGAACCGTACGGAATCAAATAGGATACGAAGATAACTCGAAAAGCTCATACAATGCCAACATCCCAGACGTGGTCTTACATGTAATCAAATACGATGTCGATGTACCAGACATAGTCTTACACGTAAATCTCAAATCGATGCCAATGTCCCAGACGTGGTCTTACACAAAATCACATATCGAAATTCTATGTCATGACATATGTATCCTAACTATTCCTATGGTTTGTACGGGGATTTCAAACGTTGTTACATTATCAAAACTTTCTCAATTTTACATATTCAACTTCTATAACCATTCATCACAATTCAATATCATATTAAACATGAATAAATCAATTCAAACACATTTATTTGTATTTAGACTTCCTCGTACGAAAATGAACGAAAACGAACGGCTATTCAACGGTTTTCGACTTTCCCGGATCTAGTTCTGTTTTTTTTGGTTCTTGATCTATATAAATTCAAATTTTACTTATTCAATCTCACATTCATTCAAATCAATCCATATACTCATATTTAGAGCATTTTAGAATTTAGCCCTCACATTTCAAATTTTAACACTTTAGTCCTTATTTCATAAAATCAAAAAATACACATAATTTCTTTTCACACATGCCTAACTAAATTTTCCTTTAGCTCATATAAGCCTACATATTTCATTTATTTCACATTTTAGCCCCGTAATTTCTCATTTTCACAATTTAGTCCAACATACTCAAATTCATCAAAAATCCCAATACAAAACATAGTAATCTAACACATATCTTTCATTTTCTATCATCAAACTTCATAAAGCTCACATTATCAATGATGGCACATCTTAAAATCATCATCAAATTCTTAAGGCATGGGCTTAATAGAACACAAAGCAACGATCACAAAAACATAGAAATTATCAAAAACCAAGTCAAAGTCGTACCTTAATCAAGTAATCAAAGTGCCGAACCCTAGCAAGCTTATTTTCTTTTCTTTTTCTTTCAATTTTCGGCAAAGATGATGCATATAACACTAAATTCAAGTTTTATTTTATTTAATCAACATTATTACATAATTTACCATTTTAACCTTTGTTTAAAACATTAAAATTCATCCATTTTAAGGTCATTTAAGACCAATCCCACTAACCATGGTCAAGTTACAACATAAGGACCTTTGCTTTAATAAGCCATAACAAATAGGCACACTTAACAAATAGAACACATCTTTTGCATTTTCTGCGATTAGGTCCTTTTATCGAATTAAGCAACAAACGGTCAAATTTTTATACGAAACTTTCACACATATTAATTCACATATTGTAAGCACCGAAAATAATAGTAAAATATTTTTCTAACCTCAAATTTGTGTCTGAAAACCACTATTCTGACTAGGGTCTAAACCGGGCTATTACAGTGATGTTCTTTAGATACAAACTGATACAAATTTCCCATCGATCTCTTTCTCAAGTATCTACCTTCAAGATCAGCGTGTCTTTTGTTTTTACTTAGCTCTTCGGCCATATGTGCTCAATCAACCAATACAACGAATTCTTTCAGCTCAACAATTCCAACTAGTAGCTTTCTGTCTTCATTTAACCCTTCTTCAAATCTTTTACACATAACAATCTCAGTTAGGATACATTCACAGGCATATTTACTCAGTTTGACAAATTTCTACTTGTACTCTGTTACTGACATATGGCCCTATTTGAGCTCAAGAAATTCATTATGTTTCTGATCCAGAAACTTCTAACTAATGTATTTCATTCGAAACTCAGTTTGAAAGAATTCCCAAGTGATCCACACTCTCGGCACTACAGAAATTAATGTGTTCCACCACTAATAAGTCGAATATTTCAATAATGATACCGCTTATTTAATACACTTAGTCGGTTAACAAGACAATTTGTCGAAAAACCTGCTTGTATTCTCTAACCAGAATTTTGCTCTCTCGAGATCATCCTCAACAGTAGCTCTGAATTCTTTAGCCCTGTACTTATGAATTCTATCAATAGGTGATTTACTAACTCGTATAGGTTCAAAACCTTGAGGAATAATGGGAACCGGTTGTGGAGTAGGAGGGGTGGAGGTTGTTCAGTAGTTGGGTTCGTCTATATGAACATGGTAAACAATTTGTTTATCAATTGGAAGAAGGCTTCCTTAGCCTCTCCTCATTGGCCCTCAAATATTGGCCTTGTACCGCTCAATGCAACTCCGTGAATGGAGGCTTGAGCATTGCTTTCAACTTCATAGGAGTCAGCTCGGTCGGATGTGATTGCTATATGAAAATATGTTTTTAAAATGGTCAAGAGTTATCATATTATCACAGGTTATTTAATGGCATGTATAGCTAGACTCGTACAGGCTACGTTCAGTCCGAGAATCAACTAAACCATAGCTTTAATACCAATAAATGTAACACCTTTAACCCATATCCGTCACCAGAACAGGGTTACAGAGCATTACCAGAGTTTTCAAAAAAAACGGACCTCAATTTTAAACTTTTTCATATCATATCAATAAACACACTAAAACCAATTCAAAACATACATATTGTCCCTTATACAAGCCCTTGAGGCCCTAAATACATGTTAGAAACAAGTAGGGACTAAATTGGAAAGTCAGAGAATTTTTCATAAAATAATGAAAATTTTCAACACTACAGGGGTCACATGGCCAAGAGGCACGCCCTATCTCAAGCCGTGTGGGCATTCGATGTAGGGACACACAGTCATGTCCCATCCCATTTTCATGCCCTACAACTCATTGACTTGGGTCACACGGCCAAGCCACATGCCCGTGTGCTAGGCCGTGTACCCTTCGAAATAACCTTATATGCCTATGTGCCAAGCCGTGTGCTAGGTCGTGTAAGAATCTGACTTGCAACCCTTTGAAAGCTATAGGGGACACACGATTATGTCACATAGCCGTGTGTCACACACGCCCGTGTCTCTGGCCATGTGGACAAAAATAGGCCATTTTACAAGCCATTTTTTCACCCAATTTTGCATATACCTACAACCCATATTGTACATATAAACAAGTCATTACAAGGCACTAAAACCATGCATATTCTAGCTATATACATATGGTATAATCACATACAACCAATATACCCTTAGGCACCTCAAATGACAATATTAAAACATATATAAACATGTACTCTATTTGGCAAAACAATAAACTAACTACTTAGCATCTCTGCAAAGATTCATGCCATTTATTTTACTTACCAAAACATACCAAAACTTCTCAATTGGTACCAAATATGTTATTCTAAACTAGCACCAAATCACCATATAAGTCATACATACTAAAGTACCAATTCACTACAATTTCATCATCACAAAACACATTTAACTATCATTTTACCTTTCACTATTCAAACAGAAAACAAGCCACATATCAACTATATCAAGGCTACATATATACATACCAAAATGTGTCAAAACACAAGCCAAATCAAATGGCCATATTCACAACAAAACTTATAGGCTAACATTAGCCAAAATACCTATACATGCCAGTATAACCAAAATTAAACAACCGAAAGTTCTAAAAAAGCCGATGGATAGTGTGATATAGCTCTGACATGCTTGAAACTCTAACGAGCTTCCAATTCACTATAAAACATGAAAACTAACATAGAGTAAGCATTTAATGCTTAGTAAGTAGTAAGTTTGTTTCACATAGAACATAACTTACCATTTAATCACCAATTAGGTAAGTAACTTAGCATAATTCCAACCATAATTTGGCCAAAGCCTATGCATATACATCGAACAAGTTAGCCATGTAAACATATACATAAACCAAGTAAACATGGATGAGCAGATCATATAATTATGTTTCATATACATGTATCATCCATTTCCATTTCCAAATACCATGTAACAACATTTCCATATAATTCATATATATCCTTGTAATAGTCCGTAATGAACCCTTACCATTTCATATCAGAATAATGTTCGTTGAACCATTAGAATACCTTTGGATACTAGGGATAGCTCACACATAGTGTGCTAACACATATAATTGTAATCTATCAAATCCTCTACATGTATGCTCATACGAGCTGTGAATCGGTATGCTCACTAGAGCCATAGATCGGTATGCTCACTCGAGCTGTGGGCTGAAACGTAGCTACACGATACTGATCACAGAAGCTGTGGGGTATCCGCAACACATGCAGTACCTCAGCCATCAGTAGGACATTTAGGACCAGTACCCAAATCATGTAAACCCTAATGACTTGTCATTTGTATACTATGAATTCCTAAGGTTCAAACGGGGCTTGGGAATTGTCATATGTCATTAGTTATGCAACAGTGCGTACATATAGCAAATTCACAATTTGTGCATTTTTCAAAATAAAACATTTATTTACAACTTAATCACACGAACTTACCTCGACGAGTATACGTATATATGGAGGACATTAATTTGAGATTTTCTATTTGCCCGAATCTAACTCTATACGAGGTCTGACTTGATTTGTACGGATAAATTTAACTCAATTTAATATATAACTCATTCAATTTAGCACAAAATCATATTTTGGAAAAATTACCATTTTGCCCCTATACTTTTAATTTATTTACAATTTAGTCCCTAGCTCATAAAAATGGAAATTCATGAAATTCTAGCACAACCTGCTATGGTTGAATATCAATTAGGTCCCTAGCATGCCCTATATTTCATTTATTTTAGACTTTCACCGTGTAATATTTTCTATTTCTCAATTTAGTCCCTATTTGACAATTTCACCAAAAATCCCTTTACAACAGTTGCTTATCTAGCAACAACCATCCATTTTCTATCATCAAACCTCAAAAATCATGTACAGGCATCAATGGAAAATCCCTAGTCGTTTAACAGTTTCACAAATTAGTCCCTGGGCTAGCAAGATTAAGTTACAGCATCCCAAAAACATAGAAACCATCAAAAAGGGGACAAAAATGCATACCTAATTGAGCATATAAGGATGGTCGAATGTATCAACGATGGCTACTCTTTTCTTCTATTTTTGGTTGAAAAAGGATGGAAGAAGATGATAATTTGTTTTGTTTTTAATTATTATAACTTTAATTACTAATTACCAAATTTAACATTAAAAATTTATCCAAATTTCAATAATGCCAAACCATTAAAATCCAATATTAACTCTAATGGTCTAATTACAACATAAGGAATTTCACTTTCAAGTTCTATAGCTATTTAATATCTGTAGCTATTAGAATTCAACTTTTGCACTTTACGAGATTTAGTCATTTTTATCAAATTAAGCATGTAAACGATAAAATTTCTTAATGAAATTTTTATATGGTATTACTATCATGCTATAGGAAATAAAATAATAATAAAATAATTTTTTTGACTTCAAATTTATGGTCCCGAAACGACTGTTCTGATTTCACTAAAAACAGGCTGTTACATAGATGGCATAATTAGAATATTTGCAACCTTCTCGACATATTACTTTTACACATGCACATTTAACAGTTTATTGGTTAAGTCATTGTATACACTATCATATATACATCGTGATACATACAGACACATTTATAGACAATTTCCATAATAGTCATATATCATATAAACACATATCACAATACACACATATTCATATCTTAAGTTAATTGGAGATAAATTGGCACTTGAGTTATGAAACGTAAAAGTGGGCACTATCACCACTCATCAGATACACAAATCTCCAACACACCACATAGATCATAGAGTCAAACATGTCCCCTAAGTGAAGCATTAAGCTAACACTCTCCAACACACTAAATATATCCCGTTGAATGGAGCTTAGTTCACAATCCTTTATCTCTCTAAACATGTGTCATGGCCTTAATGCCCGAATAACATATACATATAGGTGAGTACTCACAATCCTATGGCATGCAAACAATATCTAATGGCATCAAGTATCGCAAGGCCAAAATATTAGTATTTAAACACATATTACTTATCAATTTTTGAGTACTTTTCACTGCACATTTGTATCATTTGTAGAATATTATCACTGTCACTTAGCATGTATGACATGCCTACATATATACTCTTTTACAACAGTAATCATGAACATATATATCATCTCATTTCAATTCACAATTTCATAATAACATGAGCACATATCTCACAAGATAAACATGAGTACAAGAAAGCTTACACATGGAATTTAGAGTAGGGTTTTAGGCTACCACTAAATTTCCAAATACTGCATTAAATCGTTTCCATAAGCAATTAATCTAAACACTTACCACTACGCTTTCGGCGAAATTTCGAAAGCTCAAACTAGCTTTTCCTAACTTGTATATGGTCCTAGCGAATCTGGAACTTCAACACAAAAATTTACACAACAATACATTCATGAATCAGCTAAGAACTCACCACAAGCAATAAAAAACATAAGTCTAAGCTAAGTTCTCACTTAACTGAAACCTTTAACATAACAATCTTTACATTTGAATATATCGGTCTATACTCAATATTTTTTCCTAAAACCATTTCCGTTAATCTTTTAATTTACCTACAACTAATTCCCAACCTTTAAACTGCAGTAAAATACTCAGTTCGTAGTATCAACTCTTTTGACATGTTTTATGACTATTTTTCAAAAATTCATTAAAACCCAAGAAATATGTAACAAACTTGAAAACAATCTTAAAAATCTCTTAATCATATCAAAACCTATTGATAAATACTTTGAAATCACATTTTTACTCTAAAATCTAAAATTCACCATTAACAACTCTATTTTTTGCTTGAATTCAAAACATGCAATTTAACGACTAAAAATTTTGTTCCAAAGGCCTAATAATTGTAAAACCTAAAAGGTAGACGATTGGTTTCCTTTGATGGAAGAAAAATGGGCTTTTATCGAAAACCCAGAAAACCTACACATGAAGATGATGATGAAATTAATGGGATTTTGGATGTTTTCCTGAAGATTTGTCAAGGTTTAATGCTTGGGAAATGATCAAATCAAAAGATTGAATATTTAACAAAGAAAATTGATTAAGAGATTTGGGAGAGGAAAAAGGACGGCAATATCAAGCTTTGAAGAGAAAACTGTCGTGAAATAAAATTGGGAGTGGGGGTTTTTAGGTTGGTTTTTAAAATTTGATGAAACTGCAACATAAATGCTCACAGTTGACCCTGTTACAAATCATAAATTTTTCTAAAATTAAAGGTCTTAAAAACTCATTTTCAAAAATTTATTTGATTTTTTAAAAACCATAGTTGAAAACATTACCAACAAACCATGTTGCAAAAGTTTGAACACTCAAAGGCTAAAATTCCTAAAATACCCCTAAAAATCCTAGGCCCTATTTTGGGGTGTGACAAAGGTAGTCTATATGGTTGCATGGGTGTAGTGCACACAATAAAGGAATAGTGTCTGACGTATAGCCTATCTGTATTAGGTATTCGCCAACTGATGAACTATGTGACTTTGCTGAGTTGGAAAAGCTTACTTGATTTATATGTAACTATTGCTAAGTTTTCTTCTTGAACATACTAAGTTCTTTGAACTTACTTAGTTACCTTTCCTTCTCAAGCCTATTGACAAAGTAAAGGAATCTTTGAAGACTACACCAGAGGACAATCGTTGCCATAAGACTCCTTGTATTTTGTATTATGCATGACATGGGGGTGGTGTCAAATGTTTGCGGTCAAAAAACATATTTTGTATTTAATCTTGTGCTCACAAAACTATGATTTCAATGATTTTTTAATAAAGTATTTATTGTTTTCAGGGTTTATCATTTTATTTATAATCAATTGACAAATAGTTTATATTTTATACTATATTAAACTGTAGTAAATTGGTATACACCAGATATGATTTCCAAGAAAATGATTTTAAGGTAGCAACACGTCATTCTTGAATCCTCCTTAGGATCGAGTTTGGAGTGTTACAAAGAATGTTGGAAAAAAGGGGCTCGACGGAATGCCGGTGTAACATAACTTTTTTCAGTGAAATCAGAACAGTGGTTTCGGGACCACAAATCCGACCCAAAAATAAAGTTTATTTTTTTTTATTATCGGGTCTATGTTATGATAGACATGTCCTGTGAAAATTTTTATATGAAAATTTTATCGATTAAGTGTTTAATTACAAGAAGGACTAAATCGCATAAAATGCAAAAGTTGAATTCTAGTAGCTATAAGGATTAAATAGCTATGGAATTTAAAACTAGAAGTCCTTATATGGTAATTAGACCATTAAAGAAAATTATGTAGATTTTTTGTGACTCATCCATGGAAAAATTAGAAAAGAGTAGGGACTAAATTGGAAATTGAAATAATTAATTAATTAAAAAGATGATAAAAGATATCATCTTATTATTTTTATCATCTTCAACCCTAAAATTATATGGAAACCCTAGGAGAGAGAGAAAAAACTTTCAAGGCTCAATTGGGTAAGTTTCCTTGTCCCGTTTTTAGTATTTTTGATATTTTTGAAACTGAGATAGCTTAAACTATCTGTTTAGGGGATTAATTTGAAAAGTTATCAAGGCATGAAATTTGGATCATGGATGAATATGCTGAAAATTAGAAATTTATGGTAGAAAATGAAAAGGATGTGGATAGATAAACAACTTTTACAAAGTGATTTTAGATGAAAACATGATTTAGGGACTAAAATGTAAAATTGTGAAATTTGATGAAAAATTTGAATTTTTATGAATACATGTGCTATAAATTTTTTAATGGGGTTTTGGTTAGGCTTGGTTTCGGGAGTAAATTGCACAAATTTCATTTTCGAGCAAAAGGACGAAATTAGAATTTAGGGAAAAGTTAAGGGCAAATGGTAATTTTGCCTAAGACAAAAATTGAGTCCAAATAAATATGAAATATGAGAGATTGATGATTAAAGCTATTTATATAGATCAGGACAAATCACATTCGAGGTTAGATCGAGGAAAAAAAATGTTTCGAATTAGTAGATTTTATACGCGAACAAGTGTCGAGGTAAGTTATGTAACTTAATCAGGCATTAAATATGTTTGTTTGAATGTTGTTTGTATAGAATGTGACTTATATTGATGTACATTACTTGAATGCTATAATGAGAAATTTAATACATGCTTGATATGATGAAAAAGGGGTAAGTCCTGATTGAAAATAGAATTCTGATGAATATATGTGCTTTCCTGAAACAAATAAGGTCATGCATTTGTTGCGGACGGGATTTAGCTTGGACAAGTAATCCTATTGACCTTGTTATAAAAAGGATTAGCCTGGACTAGTAATCCTAATTAAAGCCTGGACTAGTAATCCTAATTAAACTCTTTTGACCATACGTTATATAAAGAATTTAGCTTATACTGGTAATCCTGTTATACAATATGTGGCTCGAGAGTGTGCTCCTTGATTAAGTGCCCTGATGGGTACCCTTGAGTAAGAACTGACAGATTATTGAATCGTTCACCTCGAGTGTAATACTTGAGCATCCATTATGAATTCAATGATTCAACGTACATAACTCTTGACATGAGAATTATGAGATGAAATGATAATGACTTGAAAGAATATTGCACGATGAGCTCATCTATGTTTACTTGATTGATAAGAAGATTGTGGTGACTAACATGTTTGATTGAATGCATGTTTAGGGAATTTAGCCAAATGGATGGAAAACATAATATTGTGTGCTAATTTAATAAATGGGATTGGTAAGTTTTGTTTTCGTTAGACGAACTTACTAAGCATGTAATGCTTACTCCATTTTATTTTCCCTGTTTTATAGTGCTCAGAAGCTTGCGAAGGTTGGAGATGATTGGACCACCTTCACACTATCAACTAGCTTATTTTGGGTATACTGAGTAAAATCATTTTGGTATAATGGCATGTGTAGGAACACTTGACCATTAGTGGCTTGATAATGATGCTTGTAGTCTAGCCATTGGAATGGCTAGTAATGGTTGTTTTGATATACTTGTAATGTCATGCTATGGTAGCTAAATGTGTGTTAAGTAGTTGATCAAATTATGTCTAACATTAGAATATACCAAGGTAAGATTATAAACATGTATGCATGCAATGATATGCCATGTTGAATGATGGAAATTACTTAATTTGAATGCTTGAATTGGTTAGAATGTGCTTGGTATGTTTTAGTGCAGGAAAATGGTAAATTTGGATGAAAAATGAGGCTAAGAAATGGCTTTATTTTGTCCACACGGGCAGACACATGGGTGTTTGTCTAGACCGTGTGTGACACACGACCTGGTACATGAGCGTCTGGTTAGGTCGTGTGTCCCCTGTACTTTAATTTTAAGAAACAGAATGCTCAAAATTGAGCACATGGGCGAAGACACGAGCACCTGTCTCAGCCTTGTGGGAGACACGGCCTTGAACTCGGGCGTGTGTCTTGGCCGTGTGAAAGCTGCACCTAATTTCGGATTGAATTAATTAACCACACGGACTGGCGTGTGATATGGCCTTATGCACAAGTCAGATAGTTACACAGGGTCGAACACGGCCTATAGCATAAGTGTGTCCCAGGACCATACAGGCGTGTCCCTTGGACCATACAGGCGTGTGAGCCCTGCACCTTGGAAAATTTTTGAAATTTCATGAAAAATTCTTGGAGCTCCCAATTAAGTCCTTGTAACATCCCGAATTAGGGCCTAGTTGGAATAGTTATTTAGAAACCACAAATCTAAAATAGAAATAATTATTTTATGATTTCATGAGGTCTATGATATGATTGCATGCTTGTTTGAAAGCTTTATGAAGAAATTTTATGCATAAAATGTCCAATTGAATTTTAGGGACCACATTGAATAAGATGCAAAACTTGCATTCTACAAGCTTTAAGCATGTAATTTCTTTAGATTATGAATTACAGGGTCCTAATTAGCAATTTGACCAATTTCTATAATTTTGGACAAAAATGGACATGCATAGGAAAATTTTGAAAGAAAGCCTTAAGGGCATTTAGGTCATTTGGTAATTAAAAGAATAAAAAGGGAAAATCAAAGCAAAAATGTGTCCATCTTCTCCAAGTGCTAGCCAAATTTCTCAATAGCCATAGCTAGTTTTTTGTTCAACATTTCCAAGCTTGATTGTAAGTGCTCCCTAGCCCCGTTTTGAATGTTCTTTGTATTTTTAAAGTCTTTGAAGCATTATCTACCCATTTCTAGCTATATTTTGAGCTAGGGTTCATGCATGAAATTTGACCCATTTTTAACATGCATGTATTTTGTTGATTAATGGATGAATATGAATGTTTGATGCATGATAAACATCTTTTACTAGGTGAGTTTTAGTGAAAACACCTAAAAAGGGACTTGTTTGTAAAAGTGTAAAAGTGGGTAGTAAAAATGTGAAATAAAGGAAAATGTGAGCTGAAATGAGCATGGTATAGGTTCTACTAGGCTTGGGTAACAAAGAAAATGCATGCATTTCTTTTTTTATGAGCCTAGGGACTAAATTGTAAATAAGTGAAAAGTTAGGGGTAAAAAGGTAATTTTACCAAAGCATGAATTATGGATTGATTTGAATAATAAGATTAATAAACAAGTTAAATTTGACATTATAGATCAAGAAAAACGTGATACGGGTCTTGATCGAGGGAAGAATAAAGTGTAACAGCCTGATTTTGGGCCTAGCCGGAACAGTGGTTTCGGAATCACAAATTCGAGGTTAATAAATTATTTTATTATTATTTTATGTGTTATAGCATGATTATATGAGTGCATAAAAATTTTGGTGAATTAATTTTAGCGTTTGTGAGCTTAATTGCAAAAAAGGACTAAATCGCATAAAGGGAAGAAGTTTTATTTTACTACCCAAATATGTTAAATAGCTAGAGAAACAAAATTGGAGGTCTTTGAAGTGCAAATAGGCCATTTGGGCAGTGATGGCTGGCCATAGGGAAAAAAAATTGAAAAGGCAAAGGTTGGTGGCATTAGGTGACTTTTTTGGTAATAAAATAAAATAAGGAAAAAAGGTTGTCATCTTTTTCATTTCTTCTTCTTCAACCACCAAAAATGGCAGCAAACATGGGGGGTTTTTAAGCTCAAATTTTCAGCAACTTAAATCCTTTGCTTGTAAGTGAAATTTGTGTTTGCTTTTTGTTGATTTTTGTATTTTTGGAACCCTTGTAGCTTAATCTAGCTAATGGGGGGATTATTTTCCAAAATGGTTGAAAGTTTAGGGTTTTGCCATGTGAATATTTATGTTTTTTTTATGAATTTTTATGGAATAAAATAAGTCATGGTTGTGTAATAAACAACTTTTGTGAAAGGATTTTCATGAAAAACACCTAAATGGACATTTTTGTAAAGGTTGATAAAAAGGTGATAAATATGTGAAATGAATGAAATTGTGGGCTGCTATAAGCCTAAAATAAATTCAGCTAGGCTTGATTAATGAGGAAATTCGATAAATATTGATTTACGAGCCTAAAGGTAAAATCGTAATTTTTGTGAAAGTCTAAGGGCAAAATGGTCATTTTGCAAAGTATAAATTATGGAATGTATTAGTTAATAGGATGATTAAAGTATTGAATTTTATCATTATAGATCAATAAAATCAAGATTCGGGCTTAAATCGGAAAGTACAAGATTATGGACTAAAGTGAAGTAATTAGCCGAAATTGCATTTGAGATAAGTCCATGTGATTAAATAAGCATGATATCCATGCTGTTGTTAATATACTTGAAATCTATCTTGCTATGATTTGTATTGAATTATATGTTGATGATATTGTATATGAGAAAGTGATGCCAAATGTTAATAACATTTATGTGATGATTGAATACATTGGAAATTTGATGGAATATGGTATTCCATTTAAACGAATAAGTTGCGCATAAATATTAACAACTTTATTGTTATTATGCGTTGAATGATTAATTTTGCATAAAATTCTTGAATAGGGCTTTGAGAAATGTATGATGAGACCTAATGAGATAAACTCTCGGTTGAACCGTAATAATAGATTGGATATTCTGCCATGACGTTTGGGTGACATGTGTGCTAGTGTAAGACATGTCTGAGACATGCATAGGCCACATTATGAGAGCCAGTGTAAGACCATGTCTGGGACATGGCATCGGTGATCGTGTGATAGGTTTTAAATATTTATAATTAATCGTTCTTGAAACTAACTATTATCGCGATGTAGGCAAGTGTACCTATCGAACAGTAGTATAGTTTTAGCAAGACTGGATTGTCGAACCCAAAGGAACTAAAAGTACTAGTAATGACTGTCTTTTTATTATCTAGCCGAAGAATAAGGTGGTTTTGTTTTAACTAACTGATTAATTAATCTAAGAATTCACAGATAATGGAATTGGGGAATTACTTTTGGAAAAACGATTGAATTAAGACAATACCTAAGGAAAAATCCTCCTAGACTGTACTTAATATTCTGGCTCCGAATCGGATGATTTATTCATTTAACTTGTTATCCATAAGTTATGTTATTATCCCTATTCAAGACTAATAACGTCTAATCCTTGGATTGAATAATTGAGACTTTTCTCTAATTAACACTCTAGGGTTGTATTAACTCAATCTATGGATCCCCTTATTAGGTTTCACCCTAATCCGGCAAAATCTTGTCACCCTATGTCTAGGCGCGCAAACAACTCCACTTAATTATGACAAATGTACTCTTAGACAGGGTCTATTCCTCCTCTGAATAAGAGCTTATCTTGAATCAGTATCCTGGCATATCAAAACAAGAATTAAGAACACATAATGAAGAACAAGTTAAATATTTATCATACAATTCAGAAAATAATAACAAGATTCGTCTTAGGTTTCATTCCCCTTAGGTATTTAGGGGATTTAGTTCATAACTAAAAAGGAAAACATCTCAGAAGAAAAACGAATACAAAACATAAAGAAAACCCAAAACTTCTGAAGGGAAATTAAGGGGAGATCTTCAGTCTTGATGGTGACTCCGGCTTCTGAGGTGGATAAATCAACTTCCTTCGAGTAATTCCCTCCTTCCTCTCCATATGCCCCCCTACTTTCCTCCTTTAGGGTGTATTTATAGGCTTTTGAATGCCTAGAAGCCCTAAAAATTGGCCTTTTTCGAATTGGACTCAACTTGGGCTTGGCAGGGACACACCCGTGTGAATCTTGCTTCGAATCTGCCAAATTGACACGACCGTGTAGTCTACCCGTGTGAGGTAGTCCAGGCCGTGTTGATTTCATACTTTGGCCCATTTTCACCGTTTTGGCCCATTTCTCGTTCCTTTCGCTCTCCTGTGCTCTCCTAAGTATAAAACATGAAATTAAAGCATTAGGAGCTTCGAATTCACCAATTCTAATGGGAAATCATCCATAAAATTCGTTAAAAATGGGGTAAAAATATGTATAAATTACGGTTTAACAATTGGCATTGAGACGAGAGCTAGTGTAAGACCATGTCTGGGACATGGCATCCGCTATGAGATGTGTCAGTGTAAGACCTTGTCTGGGACATGGCATCCGCACGGATATGTAAGAGCCAGTGTAAGACCATGTTTGGGACATGGCATCGGCCTCGATTGCAATAGCCAATGTAAGACCATGTCTGGGACATTGCATCGACTTGATGTATAAGCCAGTGTAAGACCATGTCTTGGGCATGGCATTAGCATCCTACCCTATGTTTGGGGCTTATCAAATATACTTTAGTATTCCGAACGGTTCAATAGAGAGATTTACAGTTAAATCTTAATGAGAGAAGTTATGACCATGTTGTGAGTGGCACAGGTACCTACTTGAAATGTGTAACACCCCTCACCCTTATCCGACGCCGGGATAGGGTTCAAGGCGTTACCGGGGTTTCACATTCACAAACATGTTAAATCAGGTCACCGAGTTTCACTTAAATTTAAAACTTTTCGAACATGTACGTCTCGTCCCTTAAACAGGCCTTCGAGGCCTAAAACATGCCTAGGGGTAGTTCGGGACAAAACCGGGGACATTCGATAAACTTTGGGCACCTTGGAAAATTTCCTTTACTTTGAAGTGTCACAGGCCCATGTGGGTGGGGCCGTGTGATCACACACGCCCGTGTGGCTTGGGACACACCCATGCCCTCAGCCCGTGTGCAACATTGACTTTAACCTTATCATATAAATAGGGGCACATGGCCAAGACACACGCCCGTGTGGCCTGCCCATGTACAACACTGACTTAAAATTTTATGTGCAGGGGAAACACGGCCATACCACACACCCTTGGAGTGGCCCGTGTCTCACACACGGCCTAGATACACGCTCGTGTGCCCAACCGTGTGGACCCTAATAGGCTATTTTCCAAGCCTCTGGTCACCCTTTTCAACACTTATACTTAATGATTATCAAATGCAAAGCAAAACATGATTATATTCTTATAAATGTTGTCGGTAAAACTTATTGCATAGAAACCTCATATCATTGGTTACACACAGGCCAGGTTATTTCCCATCTTGTATTTATGGGTTTCCATGTCACTTTAACACATTAAAGATTGGCTCGTTCTTGTGACTCATTTCCAATTGGAAAAAGACCATCACATATGAATATAAACAACATGGAAATTTTTTAGGTCATAGCCTACTTCAAAATAAGCCAATTCCTATGGCCATATACAAAAAAAAAAAATAATAATAGATACATCCTTACATGCCTTTATTTGGAAAATCAATTGACACATATAACAAAATGCTCAAGAGTCCTAAACATGCCATTGAAAAAAATAGAAATGTCTTTATACCAAAGCTGGTCTAGTTGATAGTGTGTTGACTTTCCAACTGTCTTCTAATCCTTACAAGTCTATGAGCTCTGTAAAATAGGGGAAAAGAGAGGGGTAAGCATTTACATGCTTAGTAAGCTCGAATAACTGGAAAGTAAACTTACCAAGTAATTAGCGTACATCCATAATAGATAATGAAACGAATAAGTATGAAATGTTTCCCTATCACATGCACTCAATCAATGAGTTAGTCACATAACAAAGCACCATGTAATTATCCTAGATGAACTCATCATCCATCGTTTCATTGATATACATCCTTCTTATGTTAATCCCGTTGAGTTTCTAGGAAATCTCGATGGAATATCCATTAACCGTCAATTCATAAGGATAATCATTTCAAGTGTGCACTCCCGTGAACCTCACATTTTATGGCGAGATTACCAGTCCAGGCTAAATCCCCTATTTACAAAACTCATAAGGTGATGTCAGGATTGCCAGTCCAGGCTAAATCCCCTTATAACAACAAACACCTTTATTGAGCTCGAATCTAAATTCCTGGTCCAGGCTAAATTCAGACCCTAATTGGATTACCCGTCCTGTCTAAATCCATAATGCACATGTATTCTTCGGGAGGCTCGATCATCCAAAGGAACACCGGTCTGGGATGGATCCTTTCTGCAACACATGCAGGATCTCAATTCACTTGTAAATCATGGTTTATCCATCAAATTCCCTTTTTTAACCTCAACCAAGACATTTTTCAACATATAATTATGAAAGATGCATTTCATGAAATTTTTATGTCATCAATAAATGCAAACATCATTCATTCACAAATCATATAATTACGCATATTAGGAGTTTACTTTAAGTAATCCGAACTTACCTGGTATTTGTTTCGGTGTCGTGTTTCAGTTATTCTGAAACCTTTCATTTTTCTCGATTGACCTTCGAAATTTGTTCCTCGTGGTCTATAACAACTGAACTAAATCATTAATACTCTACATTATACTTTTCAAGTCTAAATCCCACCCCCAGTCTAAATGACTGTTGTGCCCCTAACCTTTCACATTTTTACGATTTAGTCCCTAGGCTCGTATAATGAAACATATGAAATTTCTATCTTACCCAACTCTAGTCAAACACTTTTTTCCTCTTATGGCAGCCCACATTTTCCATTATTTTCACATTGCTATCACACATTTAACAACTTTTGAAAAAAGGTCCCTTTAGGGGTTTTTCATGAAAATCACCTAGGAAAAGATGTTTAACACACATCCAACTTTCATATTCCTCATTAAACCATCAAAATACAAGTAACTCATGCATGGGTAAATTTTTAAACATAAACCCTAGCATGAAATATGGGTAGAAATGGAGAGAGCAAGCTACCGAGATCTCAAAAATGCAAAGAACATTAAAAACGGGGCTTAGGAGTACTTACTAATGAGCTTGAAAAGCTTGAAAACCCTAGCTATGGAGGGATTGAGAATTTCGGCTGGTACAAGGGAGAAGATGGCTGATTTTTGGTTCATTTTTCCCATTTTATTTCATTAAAATACCAAATGACCAAAATGCCCTTAAGCCCTTTCTTTAAAATTTCATCCATGCAAGCCCATTTTTGTCCAAAAACTTAGAAATTGGGAAAATTTATCTCCAAGGTCTTCTAATTTATAATCTAAAGCAATTTCATACAAATTGCTCCTAAAATCCAAGTTTTGCAATTTATTCAATTTAGTCCCTAATTTTCAATTAGACACCTTACTCAAAGAATTTCTTCATGAAATTTGAACACATGCATATTCTCATACTCTAAACCTCATAATAATCATAAAATAAATATTTGATGTCAGATTTGTGGTCCCAAAACCACTATTTCCACTAGGCCCTATTTTTGGGATGTTACATTTCCCCCCTGAGGGACTTTCGTCCTCGAAAGTCTTACTAGTAAACAGGTTTGGATATTGGCTTCTTATGGTTTCTTCCGGCTCCCATGTAGCCTCTTCTACCCCATGTCGATGCCATAAAACTTTTAGTAAAGCCACATATTTATTCCTCAGCTGTTTAATCTCATGGGCCAAAATCTTAACCAGTTCCTCTCCATAGGTCATGTCCGGTCGAATTTCAATCTTTGCAGGCAAAATCACATAAGAGGTTTGATCGATATCACCTTAAAATAGATACATGGAACACATTGTGAATCTTTTCCAGTTCGGGTGGCAATACCAAATGATAAGCTAATGGTCCAGCTCTTTTGGTGATCTCATACGGTTTGATAAATCGCGGACTCAGTTTGCCTTTTTAACCAAATCTCAACACTTTCTTCCATGGAGATACTTTCAAAAATACTTAATCTCCAACTTGGAACTCAATTTCCTTTCTTTTTAGGTCAGAATATGACTTTTTCCTATCAGATGCCATTTTTAAACAATCTCGTATCACTTTAACTTTCTCCTCAGTTTCCTTAATCAGATCAACTCCTTGAATCTGACTTTCCTTGAGTTCTGTCCAGTACAATGTAGTTCGACACTTCTTTCCATATAAGGCTTCATAAGGTGCCATCTTCAAATTTGTTTGAAAACTGTTGTTATAGGTAAATTCTACCAACGACAAGTATTTTTTTCCAGCTGCCCTGAAATTCAAGGATGCAACATCGCAACATATCCTTTTCTCATATATCTCTGAGCAACCATTGTCGTGATTACAATTGGCGGCATACCCAATTCTCTTGAATCAACCCGTAGAATCTCACCATCTGGGCATTTCAGTTTAATATACTTGGTACCATAATTTACAGTTACATCATGCAGGGCTAACCAATCCATACCAAGTATTACATCAAATTTATCAAATCGTAACAACATAAGGTTAGCTGGAAAACAATGACCCTGAATCGTCAAAGGACAATTCTTACAGACTTTATCAA
Source organism: Gossypium hirsutum (assembly GCF_007990345.1). Classification (NCBI taxonomy): domain Eukaryota; kingdom Viridiplantae; phylum Streptophyta; class Magnoliopsida; order Malvales; family Malvaceae; genus Gossypium; species Gossypium hirsutum. The sequence goes on along the minus strand of NC_053425.1, from coordinate 52,260,999 downwards.
CCATGATTGATTTGCCTAGTGGGTTTGACACTCTAATAATAAATTCTATAGGTTCAATGGGTATATTCATACTAGATACCAATCTCATGCAAATATATGAATGCATCGACCTCAGGTCAATTAAGGCAATAACACATGTATTGAAAAGAGAAAAAGTACCTGTGATGACGTCAAAAGCAGAGGCTTCCTCTTGAGCGCGTACCGTAGACTTTTTTGCCGGGGCTCGAGCCTCTGGTTTTGCATCATCTTTAGCCGCAACTCGACTGCCACTAGCACTTTCGGGATATCTTGGACGTCTACCCCGTGAAATAGGAGTACTTGACTTCGGGGCTACTTCCACTTCTTTTTTGGCTCGTTCTGGGCAGTCTCTGAGAAAGTGGTCAAGAGAACCACATCTGAAACACACACCACTCTTTATTCGGCACTCTCTGAAGTGAAATTTGTTGTAAATCTTACACTTTGGCTTCTGATTATCTACACTCCCCACACTAGTCACCATCGGGGAGGAAGACTTCTGGCTTTATTGTTTAGAGCCTCTTGCTCTACCCGAATATCTTACCGATGAAGTGGAGCACTCATTTTGGCTCCTTGATTTTTTTGTGGGAAATGAGAGTGTTTTACCGCTGGACCTCTTCCTCGCAACTCGAGCCTCTCTCTTAGATTGCTTTCTTTCATTATTAAGCTCGTTGGCCTTCTTGGCCCGATCAGCCAATGCGGCTAACTCTCGTATTTCAAGGATCCCAATCAATAATTTGATTTTCTCATTCAAGCCTCGAAGCGTTTACACATTTCTGACTCAGTTTGGACCCATTCAGTTGCGTACTGATTTAGCCTTACGAACTCTCTTTCGTATTCTGCTATAGTTTTATTCCCCTGCTTGAGTTCTAGGAACTCCTTTCGCTTCGAGTCTAAAAACCTTTGGCTAGTGTATTTCTTCCTAAACTCTGCTTGGAAGAAATCCTAAGTGATATTTTCCTTTGGCACTACCGAGGATACAGTCTTCCACCAGTGGTATGCAATATCCTTCAGGAGGGACACGACATACTTTCAACACTCCTCGGGTGTGCACGAAAATTCATCTAACACTTGTATAGTATTCTCGAGCCAAAACTCAGCTCTTTTAGCATCATCCTCAATTTTAGCTCTAAATTCCTCAGCCCCATACTTTCTAAGCTTATCTACAGAGGCCTTACTAATTCTTACCGGTGCCATACCTCATGGAAAATCCTCATCAGGTTGGTTAGGGGGCGAGGGAGGTCATGGTATGTTAGGGCGATTCCTTAAGTAATCTCCAAACCTTTCACCCATCATATCAAAGAAGACGGCTCGAGCCTCTTCCCGGCCTTCCGACATAAGTCTTCTACTAAAACTAGATATAGCTCATTGTACGGAAGCTGGAGCATGGCTCTTAGCTCCCTCGAACTCATCTTGTGCTTGATTGGAAGGCATTTACTATATTCAAAACAATTTAAAGAGTTAGGAGATGTTACACTATCAATACTCTAAAAATGGCATGTATAGAAAACCTCAATACTCTCTACAGTAGTCCTAGAACCAACAAAACCGTAGCTCTGATACCACTAAATGTAACACCCCTCACCCTTATCCGACGCCGGTATAGGGTTCAAGGCGTTATCGGGGTTTCACATTCACAAACATATTAAATCTAGTTATCGAGTTTCACTCAAATTTAAAGCTTTTCAAACATGTATGTCTCGTCCCTTAAATAGGCCTTCGAGGCCTAAAACCTACCTAGGGGCAATTCGAGACAAAATCGGGGACATTCGATAAACTTTGGGTACCTTAGAAAATTTCCTTTACTTTGAAGTGTCACACGCCCGTGTGGGTGGGGCCGTGTGATCACACACGCCCGTGTGACTTGGGACATGCCCATGCCCTCAACCCATGTGCAACACTGACTTTAACCTTATCATACAATTAGGGGCACACGGCCAAGACACACGCCCGTGTAACAACCCGATTTTAGGCCTAGCCGGAATAGTGGTTTCGAAACCACTATTCTGAGGCTGGAGAAAATTATTTTGATGCTATTTTATGTGTTATAATATAATTTTATAACTGCATGTAAATTTTGGTAAGTTAATTTTAGCGATTTCTAGTCCAATTTCGAAAAAGGACTAAATCGCATGAAAGGTAAAAGTTGTGTTTTGATGCCTAAGGTGTTAAATTGCTTTGTGTCATAAATTGGGGGACATTAAAGTGAAATTAGACCCCTAAATTAAACATGACCGATCATGGGGGACAAAAATTATTGAAAAGTCAAAATTAGGTGAAATTGGTCACCAATTTTGACTAGTTTTATTATTAACAAATTAAAAAGAAAAAGCTATCATTTTTCTCTTCTCCTCCACCGAAATATGCCACAAAGAAAGGGTTTTGAGAGCTTGAAACTTTCAGCCACTTAGTTTCTCTTCTAGTAAGTGATTTTAATGCTTTTTCTTGAAGATTTTTACATTTTTATAACCCCTAAAGCATGAGCTTTCATAAGAGGGGACTATTTTGCAAAATAATAAAGAGTCTAGGGTTTTACCATGAATGTATATGTGTTGTTTTTTGAGTTTTTATGGAAGAATATGAATTGTAGTTGTCTAATAAACAACTTTTGTGAAGGAAATTTGCATGAAAATACCATAAAAAGGTTCTTATGCAAAGTTGTAAAATGGGTTGTTAATGTGTGTAATAATGATTTTTGTGAGTTTCCATAGTTATGAAAATGGTTCATCTAGTCTTAAAGAGTAAAAAAATTGAATAAAAATCATTTTTCGAGCCTAGGGGTAATTTGGTAATTTTGGAAAAATATAGGGGCAAAATTGTAAAAATTCCAAAGTGTGTCAATGGACTAATTTGATTAGTACATTGTTTTAATAAGTTGAATGTGATGTTATAGATGATGAAAATCGAGATTTGGACTTAGAACGGAAAGAAATCAAGTAAGGGATGATTACGTCTTTTTCACTATTGTCATATCGAGGTAAGTTCGTATGTAAACAATACCATGTTATACATGTATTTAAATGTTATCATTACATGAATTTTATAGATATTAAGGTATGTGAGTAATAGAAATATGATAAGACAAAGCCTTAATAGACGGGGAAGAATCCCGTTTGAACCTTAGGAATAGAATAGGATACGAGTGACATGTCACTAGGAATTATGAGTCGAGATGACTAGCTCAAGAGTGAGCATTTTAATGTCATGAGATATGAGGTAGCTTTAGCTACAATTGAGGCACTTATGTGCAAAGGTTTTTCCGAGTATCCAATTAGTATTCCGAGTGTTCAACGGGTAATCCGAGGAAAGAGTTGATGATGGTCCCAATGCGGTAAGTCATTGGTGAGTATGCACTTGAGTTATGTTATGAGTTGTGCAGGTATGTACACTAGGCCTATGAGAATTCCTTGGTATGTGAATGATCTATGATGCATAAATATGTGTTCTTACCATGATGGATGAAATGATGTTGAATTTATTTTGTGAACAATGATCATGAATGAGTAACTTAGCCTTGACAGATTTGAGTTACTGCAGTAGTGTAACTTTGAAAATACACTAAAAATAGTGGAAAATGAGTTATAAGCTGAATAAAATATAGGAATAAATCTTATTGAGTCTAGTTTCTTATAAAAGAAACCGTGTAAGTAAAAGAATTTCCTATAATGAGATATTCGAAGTTGCATGGGACAGAGTCAGAATGACTTTGAGATTCTCTATTCTAATTTGAGAAAATCATTATAAATTGTAAATAAAGTTTTTATGAGTTATTATTTATATGATTAGAATCTTTAATGAGTCTAGTTTCAAGAGGAATAGATGAGAACATAATTCGAGTCCTGTGCTATGAGATAATTGAACTTTAGTGCAAAAGGGTTGGAACTGCTAGACAGCAAATCAGGGGTAAATTTGAGGAATAAACTGTACTAATTTGCTAGACCAAAAATTCTGGAAATTTTATGGTAGAAATTTACATGAGTCTAGTTTCAACTAAAATTAACGGAACTTAATTTTGAGTTTTGTAGCTTTAGATATAAATAATTTACTGATTGTTGCACAGGAAGATAACTTGTCGTGAACTTGAGAATATGTTGTAAACATTGATAAAACATGTTAATGAGTTGCTTATTGTTTTCATATGAACAATGTTCCCTAGGGTTTCCAGGTTAGCTCAAGTTGGAGGCTGTCAGTGATATTATCACACTGTCGAGTTAACGCTATCAGCGTAATTAAATCCTAGTGTTTCGAGTCTATGGCATGTATAGGGTTTTAATGTTAAGTATGTGATATTATGATTCAGCCAAAGGCATTGGCTTGTTTTTAAGGTAGTATGTAGTTGGGTAAATTGGCTTATGTTGGCTAATGACGTTATGGGCCTATATGATTATTCTTATGCATGTATGTTATTATCTCTTGTGATGTGGCTTACAACTTGTATGCCTAGAGATTGAATTGAGATTCATTGATGAGTTAATAACTGATGCAAGATTAAGAGATTGGTAAATAGTTAATAATGTCTCATGAATGGGTTGTGGATATGATTATGTATGCCTAGTGATAGACATGAGGTTTGTAACGTAATGATAGTTATGACAAGTATGTGGTAATGATGTGAGTAAATTCTATGATATTTTTTGTATAAGAAACTAACATGAGCATAACATGTTTGTAGATGTTTGAGAGCTCATTTATGCCATGTTGTATGCTATTGGATAAGTATTTGTGCATATGTTGTGAGGGTGACAAATGGCTTGGAAAATAGCCTTATAATTGTTTACACGGGTAGACACATGGGCGTGTGTCTAGACCGTGTGTGGAACACGATCTGCCCCCATGGGCATGTGTTATGGCTGTGTTTTAAAGTCAGTGTTGCACACAGGCAAAGGGAACGAGCGTGTTCCAAGCCACACGGGCATGTGTGAGCACACGGTCTATATCTACACGGGCGTGTGGAGCCTTAAAGCATGAAAATTTTCAAGTTTTTCTTAAGTTCTCGGTTTAGTCTTGAACCGCCTCTAATGCATGTTTTGGGCCTCGTGAACCCGTTTAAGGGACAAAATGTATGTGAAATGAAAAGTTTTAAATTAATTGAAATTTTACAGCCTGATTTTTGTGTGTGATTGGTTGAGTTTAAGTTAGGTAACACCTCGAACCTTGTCCCGGCGTTAGATACAGGCAAGGGGTGTTACAACCGTGTGGCCTACCCGTGTACAACACTGACTTAAACTTTTAGGTGTAGGGGACGCACGGCCATACCACACACCCATGGGAGTGGCCCGTGTGTCACACACGGCCTAGACACATGCCCGTGTGCCCAATCGTGTGGACCCTAATAGGCCATTTTCCAAGCAAAACATGATTATATTCTTATAAATGTTCTTGGGAAAACTTATTGCATAGAAACCTCATATCATTGGTTTCACACAGGCCAGGTTATTTCCCATCTTGTATTTATGGGTTTCCATGTCACTTTAACACATTAAAGATTGGCTCGTTCTTGTGACTCATTACCAATTAGAAACAACCCATCATATATGAATATAAACATGCATGGAAATTTTGTAGGTCATAGCCTACTTCAAAAAAAGCCCAAAAAAAAATAGATACATCTTTACATGTCTTTATTTGGCAAATCAATTGACACATATTACAAAATGCTCAAGAGTCCTGTACATGCCATTGAACAAGATAAAAATGTCTTTATACCAAAGTTGGTCTAGTTGATAGTGTGATGACTCTCCAATTGTCTTCCAATCCTTACAAGTCCTTGAGCTCTGTAAAATAGGGGAAAGGATAGGGGTAAGCATTTACACGCTTAGTAAGCTTGAATAATCAAAAAGTAAACTTACCAAGTAATTAGCATACAACCATAATAGATAATGAAACCAACAAGTATGAAATGGTTCCCTATCACAAGCACTCAATCAATGAGTTAGTCACGTAACAAAGCACCATGTAATTTATCCTAGATGAACTCATCATCCATTGTTTCATTGATATACATCCTTATCATGTTAATCCCGTTGAGTTTCTAGGAAATCTCGATGGAATATCCATTAACCGTCAATTCATAAGGATAATCATTTCAAGTGTGCACTCCCGTGAACCTCACATTTTATGACGGGATTACCAGTCCAGGATAAATCCCCTTATAACAACAAACACCTTTATTGAGCTCGGATCTAAATTACCAATCCAGGCTAAATTCAGACCCTAATTGGATTACCCGTCTGGGCTAAATCCATAGTGCACATGTATTCTTCGGGAGGCTCGATCATCCAAAGGAACACCTGTCTGGGCTGGATCCTCTTTATAATTGAGATCAACAGATTACCCATCCGAGCTAAATCATTTCTACAACACATGCAGGATCTCAATTCACTTGTAAATCATGGTTTGTCCATCGAATTCACTTTTTAAACCTCAACCGAGACATTTTTCAACATATCATTATGAAAGATGCATTTCATGAATTTTTTATGTCATCCATAAATGCAAACATCATTCATTCACAAATCATGTAATTAGGCATATTAGGAGTTTACTTTAAGTTATCCGAACTTACTTGGTATTCCTTTCGGTCTAGTGTTTCAGTTATTCCGAAACCTTTCGTTCTCCTCGATCGACCTTCAGAATTTGTTCCTTGGGGTCTATAACAAGTGAATTAAATCATTAATACTCTACATTATACTTTTCAAGTCTAAATTCCACCCCCATTCTAAATGACCGTTGTGCCCCTAACCTTTCACATTTTTACGATTTAGTCCCTAGGCTCGTATAATGAAAATATGAAATTTATATCTTTTCAAGCCTAGTCGAACACCTTTTTCCTCTTATGGAAGCCCAAATTTTCCATTATTTTCACATTTCTACCACACATTTAATAACTTTTGCAAAAAGGTCCCTTTAGGGGTTTTTCATGAAAATTACCTAGGAAAATATGTTTAACACACATCCAACCTTCATATTCCTCCTTAAACCATCCAAATACAAGTAACTCATGCATGGTTAAATTTTTAAACATAAACCCTGGAATGAAATATGGGTAGAAATGGAGAGAGCAAGCTACCGGGATCTCAAAAATGCAAAGAACATTAAAAACGGGGCTTGGGAGTACTTACTAATGAGCTTGAAAAGCTTACAAACCCTAGCTACGGAGGGCTTGATAATTTCAGCTGGTACAAGGGAGAAGATGGCTGATTTTTGGTTCATTTTTCCCATTTTATTTCATTAAAATGCCAAATGACCAAAATGCCCTTAGGCCCTTTCTTTAAAATTTCATCCATGCAAGCCCCTTTTTTTTCCAAAAACTTAGAATTTGGGAAAATTTATCTCCAAGGCCTTCTAATTTATAATCTAAAGCAATTTCATACAAATTGCTCCTAGAATCCAAGTTTTGCAATTTATTCAATTTAGTCCCTAATTTCCAATTGAACACCTTACTCAAAGAATTTCTTCATGAAATTTTAAAATATGCATATTCTCATCTTCTAAACCTCATAATAATCATAAAATAAATATTTGATGTTAGATTTGCGGTCCCAAAACAACTATTCCGACTAGGCCCTATTTTTGGGATGTTACAACATGTATGAGATGTAAGCTCGATATATGCTATATGAATTGTATTGGATAGTGATGAGTAAGTTGTGCTTATGTCATTTTATGTATTATGAATGAACTATGAAATGTTATGAGCAGGTTGAAAAGGTACAGGTATGTACTCGAAGCTCAAATACTATTACAATCATGAAATGAATGCATCTTTGGTAAGGATACAAGCTAGAATGAAATATTGATAACCTTGTGATTATGGCTCTATGCTCATGATGTACCAATATGTATTTTTTTACCATGATGTTTAAAATGGTTTGTAAAGGTGTTATAAGCTTAGTTACCATTATTTTACACTAAAATAGTTTTGGACAGTAGCAGCAGCACGAATTTGAAAATACACAAAAAATAATATAAAGTGAGTTAGAGAGTGAATAAAATATGGAATTGAAGGTTATCAAGTCTAGTTTCTTATAAAGGAAATAGTATAAGAACAATAATTTCATATTATGAGATATTTGAATTTGTGTGAGACAGAGTCAGAATGATTTTGAAATCCCTTGTTCTGATATTAGAAAATCATTAAAAATTATGGGTTATAATTTATATGCTTAGAATTCTTAGTGAGACTACTTTAAGAAGAAATATACAAGAACACCATTCGAGTCCCGTACTAGGAGATAATTACTTTTTAGTGAAGAGGGGTTGGAACTATCAAACAACAAAACAGGGGTGACTTTAAAGAATAAACTGAACTTATTGGCTAGACCAAAAATTCTAAAAATTTTACGGTAAGAAGATATATGAGTATAGTTTTAGGGAAAATTAGCAGATCTTACTTTGGAGTTCCATAGCTCAAGACATAAATAATTTAATGACTGTGACTTGAGAAAATAGTTTGACCTGAACATAATTAAAAGTGCAAATATGGTTGTATTACCTTGAGAAGCAAGTTGATAAATTGCTTATTATTTTCATACGGTCTTACTAAGCTATACAGCTTACTCCCTTCCTTCCCTTTTCTTTAATATTTTTAGGTTAGCTCGGGAGTGGAGATCGTGGGAAGTAGCATCACACTATTAAGCCATCACCTTTGTAATATTGATATATGTTAAACGTTTTAAGTTAGTGGCATGTATAAGTACTTATATCTATGTTATGTGTTATTATGATTAGCCAAATGTATTGGCTTATATTGAGTTATTTGTATATGGCCAAGAGGTGTGCCTCATTTTGATTATGGTTTGTGGACCTATCTATTTATGCTATGTTCTAATGCTTATCATGAGGTGTAACACCCTTCACTCGTACCCGAGATTGGGATAAGGTACGAGGCGTTACTAGACACATACTCAGATATTTTCGAAAGATACGGGTTATAAAATTTCATTCTAATTTAAAACCAATCAAGTAACATCCTAGTGTCCCTATTATGGGCCTATAAGGCCCAAAACATACATTAAAAGCGATCTGGGACTAAATCGAGAACTATAGAAAATTTTAGTAAAATTACCAGGGTTATGCCTCACACGCTCTTGTGGAGGCAAAGCACATGCCTATGTGCTTGGGGACATGCCATGTGCCCCCCTGTGTTGAATTTTTTTGATTTATTTCCATTTCGAACCTACAAGGGTTTTCACACAGCCAAGCACACACTCGTGTCCCTGACCTGTGTCCCTACATGACCTAGACACGCCCGTGTCCTCGCCCGTGTCCAAAAACCAGGACATTGAGTTTATGACATCATCATTCATTTTGAGGCATATGGCCAAGGCACACGCCCATGTGCTAGGCTGTATCCTCCACATGGTTGAAACACGGTCTACACGGTTGAGACACACGGCTGTGTCTCTGACCGTGTGTTTACTACCATGAAAACTAATGTAAAATTTTAGTTGCAAGGGACACACGGCCAAACAACACGCCCATAGGGCTATCTGTGTGTCACACACAACCTAGACACATGCCCGTGTGTCTACCCATGTAGACCTTTTTAGGGCAATTTTCCAAGCCTTTGGTCACCCTCTACCATCCATACACACTTAAAGACTTCAATGGTATTTAACATGGCCTAATCATACCCCTAAATAACCTTGGCATAACCCAATTGCATGTTAACCTCATCTCATCTATTTGATACATGCTAAATTATCCTTTTGTATTGGGGATTAACATAGCACATTTTACGTTTAGGCTATATCATAACCATATACCATTATATTCTATGTCTACTCTCTTAAATTATTAGGTCCCATTTCAATCATCCATCCATGATAAACCTCATCATCAAATCTTATGAAATATTTAAACATAAACATGCATCATTAGTAGGTATACAACCTACATCAATATGAGCCATATCTCATGGCCATATACAAAAGAATAAGTATACCATTTAAGCCCTTACATTGGCTAGTCAAATGACACATATAACAAAATGACCAAAAACCCTATACATGCCATTAAACAAAATAAAAGTATTTATATACCAAAGCGGAACAAGTCGATAGTGTGTTGATTCTCCAACCATCTTTCAATCTTCATGAGTCCACGAGCTCTGTAAGACAGGGAAAAAAGAAGGGGGTAAGCATTTATATGCTTAGTAAGTCCGGGTAACTGGGAAGTAAACTTACCGGTTAATTAGCATACAACCATATTTAGGCAGTAATCCTAACAAGCATGAAATAGTTTCCCTATCACATGCACTCAATCATCAAGTTAGTCTCATAACAATACAACATGTCATTAGTCTTCAATGAGCTCATCAATTCAATATTTCCATTTCTATTTCTCATTTTAGTCCCGTTGAACTTTCTCGGAAATCTCGATGGATAGCCCAATTTTTGTCAAGTCATACAAGTGATCATCTCAAGTACGAACTCTCATGAACATTTTATCATACAACGGGATTACCAGTCTAGGCTAAATCCCCTGTAGTAATAACTCAAAGAGCAATGTCGGGATTCCCAGTCCAGGCTAAATCCCCTTTAACGAAAATTACTCTCATAAGCTCGGATCTGAATTGCCAGTGCAGGCTAAATTCATTCCTTAATCGGATTACCCATCCGGGCTAAATCCTTAATGCACCATATTCCTCAGGAGGCTCAATCACCCAAGGAACACCCGTCTGAGCTAGATCCTTTCTATTTGAGATCATTAGATTACTTGTCCAAGCTAAATCCTTTTCTGCAACACATTCAGGATCTCATGTCATGTAAGTTATAGTTTACCCATCGGGTTTCCCTTTTCTATTTCAACCGAGACATTTATCATCTTTCTTTTACACAAGAACATTTCATGAATTATCATGCAATCAATATAAGAATTTTCATGCATTCAGGAACATACATATTTAAGTATATTAACAGTTTACTTCGGGTTATACAAACTTACCTGCTAATCGCTTCGGTTTCGTATTTCGGTTATTCCGAAACCTTTCGTTTTCCACGGTTGATCTCTGGAATTGGTTCCTCGGGGTCTATATCAATAAAATTTGATTATTAATACATCAAAATTTTGATTTTAAGATTTAAAAGTCACCCCTGGGCAAAATGATCATTTTTCCCCTAACCTTTCACAATATTTACAATTTAGTCCTAAGGCTCGTATAATGAAATGCATGTAATTCCTTGGCTACCCAAGCCTAGCCAAATGTTATTCACACTCATAGCAGCCCATATTTTTCCTTCATTTCACATCTTTTTACCCATTTTCACAACTTTTACAAAATGGTCCCTTAAGCCATTTCTGTGAAAAACTACTTAGTAAAAGTTGTTTACTATCCTTTAAACTCTCATATTCTTCCATAAATCATCAAAACACAAACATCTCATGCATGGGTAAATTTTTTAACATGAACCCTAGCTTGAAATATGGGTAGAAATAGAAAGAGCATGTTACGAGGATTTCAAAAATACGAAGAACATTAAAAACGGGGGTAGGATTGACTTACTGTCAAGCTTGAAATGTTGGAAAATCCTAGCTATGGAAACCCTTAGAATTTTGGCAGCATGGAGAAGAAGATGAGCTGATTTGAGCTTGATTTTTCCTTTTTTATTTAGTTTATTACCAAATGGCCAAAATGCCCTTCCTTACTAAACTTCCAAAATTTTCCATGCATGCCCTTTTTTGTCCAAAAACTTAAAAATTGGGAAAATTACTCTTTAAGGGCCTCAAATTAATATTCCAAAGTAATTTCATACAAATTGATTCTAGAATCCAAGTTTTACAATTTATTTAATTTGGTCCCTAATTTCCATTTGGACACCTAACACATAGAATTTCTTCATGAAACTTTAACACATGCTTATTTTCATACCTTAGACTTCATAATGACCATAAAATAATTATTTTAACATCGAATTTGTGGTCTCGAAATACTATTCTGACTACGCCCTATTTCAGGATGTTACATTTCTCCCCACCTTAGGGGCTTTCGTCCTCGAAAGTCTTACCAGTAAATAAGTTCAGATATTGAATTCTCATGGTTTCTTCAGGTTGCCACATAGCCTCTTTCATTCTGTGTCGATGCCATAAAAATTTTACCAAGGCTATATTTTTGTTCATCAACTATTTGACTTCTCAAGCCACAATCTAGACCGGTTCTTCACCATAAGTAATGTCCGGTTTAAGTTCAACTTTTGTAGGTGAAATTACATGGGAGGGGTCTGATCGATATCATCGGAACATGGATACATGAAATACATCATGAATCTTTTCCAATTCGGGTGGCAATGCTAAACGGTAGGCCAACGGTCCAACTTTCTCAGTAATCTCGTAGGGTTCAATAAACATTGGACTCAGTTTTCCTTTTCGACAAAATCTCAAGACCTTTTTCCATGGAGACACTTTGAAGAACACTTTATCTCCAACTTAAAATTCAATCTTCTTTCTTTTCAAATCAGCATATGACTTCTGTCTATCCGATGCTGCTTTCAAATAGTCACGTATCACTTTAAACTTTTCTTCAGTTTCCCTGACTAAATCAACTCCGTAAATCTGGTTTTCCTTGAGTTCTGCCCAATACAATGGAGTTCGGCACTTCCTGCCATATACGGCCTCATAAGGTGCCATTTTCAAACTCATCTAGAAACTGTTGTTATAGGTGAATTCTACCAATGGTAAGTATTTTTCCCAACTACCCTAAAATTTAAGGACGCAACACCGCAACATGTCATCAAGAATTTGAATCGTTCGCTCAGACTGACCATTAATCTGCGAGTGAAAAGTCGTGCTAAAACTTAACTTTATACCCAAGGCTCCTTGCAACTTCTTCCAAAATCTCGAAATGAATCTCGAGTCCCTATCTAAAATAATCGATAATGGTGCCCCGTGTATCTCACAATCTCAGATACATACAAGTCAGCCAATTTGTCAAGTGAGTAGTCAGTTTGTACTGGAATAAAGTGAGTTGACTTCGTTAGCCTATCAATCACAACCCAAATAGCATCTTTCTTTTTTAGGGTTAACGATAATCCCATCACGAAATCCATAGTAATTCTATCCCATTTCCATTTGGGGAGCATCATAGGCTGTAACAAACCTGAAGGTACTTGTTTTTCAGCCTTGACTTGCTGACATATCAAGCATTTCGATACAAATTTGGAGATGTCTCTTTTCATGCCATTCCACCAGTACATTTTCTTCAAATCATTGTACATCTTGGTACTTCCCGGATGAATAGAAAAAAGAATATCATGTACCTCTTGCAAAATTCTCTGAATAAGCTCATCGTCTCTCGGTACACAGATCCTGTCTCTGAACATCAAGCAACCGTTAAGACCAATCTAAAAATCTGAGTCGGTGCCTGACTCGTATTGAGTTCTCTTGGCTTGTAAATCACTATCATTAACCTGGGCTGCACAAATTTCTTGTAGAAACGTTAGTCTGGCTCTTAAATCTGCCAAAATTGAACCATCATCTAACAAGGCCAATTGCTTGTTCAAGGCCCTCAAAGCAAACAAGGATTTTCTGCTTAGTGCATCTGCGACCACATTCGCCTTTCCCGGGTGCTAGTTAATGATTAGTTCGTAATCTTTGATCAACTCTAACCATCTTTGTTGTCTCAGATTCAATTCTTTTTGAGTTATCAAATACTTCAAACTCTTGTGATATGTGAATATACTGCAAGTTTCACCATACAAATGGTGTCTCTAAATCTTCAAGGCAAAAACAATGGCAGCAAACTCCAAGTTGTGTGTTGGATAATTTTTCTCGTGCGGCTTTACTTGTCTCGAAGCATACACTATTACTTTGTCCTCTTGCATAAGCACGCAACCCAGTCCATTTAAGGACGTATCACTAAAGACCACGAATTCCTTTCCCGGCTCGAGTTGTACTAAAACTGGAGCTTCAGTTAGTAATATCTTCAATTTTGCAAAACTCTACTGACACTTCTCTGACCATTCAATCTTAACATCTTTTTGTAGCAACCTCATCAAAGGAGTTGCAATCATTGAAAATCCTTTTACGAAACGTCAATAGTAACCGACTAAGCCCAAAAAGCTTCTAACTTTGGTTACGTTCTTCGGTGGCATCCACTCAACAATAACAGATATCTTATTTTGATCAACTCAGATGCCATCACCCAACACAATGTGACCAAGGAATCCAACCTCTCAGAGCCAAAACTCACTCTTTCTAAATTTAGCATACAACTGTTTGTCTTGTAAGATTTGTAAAACCATTCTCATATGTTCCGCATGCTCAGTCTCATCCTTGGAATAAATCAGGATGTCATTAATAAACACAATAACAAACTTGTCTAAGTATGGCTAAAATATCCTATTCATCAAGTCCATAAATACAGTCGGTGCATTTGTCAACCCAAAAGGCATCACAAGAAATTCATAATGGCCATACCTCATTCTGAAAGCATTATTAGGTATATCTGACTCTTTTACACGCAACTGGTAGTAGTCAAATCTCAGATCTATCTTAGAAAACACAGTGGCCCACATCAATTAATCAAACAAGTCATCAATCCTAGGCAACGGATACTTATTATTGATGGTTACCTTGTTGAGTTGTCGGTATTCTATACATAGCCTCATAGAGCCATCTTTCTTCTTTACAAATAATACTGGAGCACCCCAAGGCGAAAAACTCAGTCTTGTAAAACATTTATTGTCAATTCTTGCATCTGTGCTTTTAATTCTTTCAGCTCGGTTGGTGCCATCATATATGGAGCAATAGAACTAAGACTTGTCCCAGGCACCAGTTCAATACCAAACTCTACTTCTCTAACGGGAGGTAATCTGGGTAGCTCTTCCGGAAACACATCTGGATACTCGCATACTATCGGTACCGATTCCAATTTCAACTCAGATTCTTTAGTATTCAACATGAAAGAAAGGTAGGCTTCATATCCCTTTCTCATATACCTTTGAGCCCTCATCGAGGTAATCACAATCGGTAGAGTATTCAACTCACCTGAATTAATTCAGAGAATCTCACCATCTGAGCATTTCAATTCAATATATTTGCTACCACAATTTACAATTACATCATACACAACTAACCAATCCATGCCAAGTATTACATCAAACTCATCAAATGGTAATAACATAAGGTTAGCCGGAAAACAATAACCTTGAATCGTCAAGGGACAATTCTTGCAAACTTTATCAATTAGGACTGACTTGCCTATAGGGTTTGACACCTTAATCACAAATTCTATAGGTTCTATAGACATATTCATACTAGACACCAATTTCATGCAAATGTACGAATGGGTTGACCCTAGATCAATTAAGGTAATGACAAGAGTATTATAAATAGAAAATGTACCCATGATAACATCGGGAGTAGAGGCTTCATCTCGAGCGCGTATTGCATAAGTTCTTGCCAGGGCTCGAGCCTTTGATTTTGCAGTAGCATCCTTGGCAACAGCTCGACTGCCATTTGCACTTCTAGGATGTCTTGGAGGTCTACCTCAAGAAATAGGAGCATTCGGCTATAGAGCTAATTCAACCTCTTTATTAGCTCGCTCCGGGCAGTCTTTGAGAAAATGGTCAAGAGACCCACAACTAAAACACGCACCACTCTTCATTCGGCACTCTCTGAAGTGAAATTTGTTGCAGCTTTTACACTTCAGCTTTTGATCATCTACACTTCTCACACTAGTTACCACAGGGGAAGAAGACTTCGGGTTATGTCGCTTAGAGTTTCTTGATCAACCCAAATATCCTACTGATGAAATAGAGCGTTCTTGATGACTTCTCAAATTTTTTTGTGGTGAAGGAGTGTACTCTGCTGTTAAACTTCTTATTCGAAACTCGAGCTTCTCTCTTAGCTTGCTTTCTTTCATTATTTAGCTCTTCGGCTTTCTTGGCCTGGTCAGATAATGCGGCAAATTCTCGTATCTCAAGAATCCTAATCAGTAATTTAATTTCCTCATTCAAGCTTTCCTTGAAGCGCTTACACATTTCTATCTCTGATTGGACCCACTCTGTTGCGTACTGACTTAACCTTACGAATTCCCTTTTGTACTCTGACACAGTCTTATTTCCTTGTTTGAGTTCTAGGAACTCCTTTCACTTCGAGTCTAAAAACCTTTGACTGATGTATTTCTTTTTAAACTCAGCCTAGAAGAACTCCCATGTAATGTCTTCCTTCGGTACCACTGAGGATACCATCTTCCACCAGTGGTATGTTGTATCTTTCAAAAGAGATACAGCACAGTTTAAGCATTCCTCGGGTGTACACGACAATTCATCTAGAACTCGCATAGTGTTCTTGAGCTAGAACTCATCTCATTCCGTATCATCATCAACCTTAGCCCTAAACTCTTCAGCCCTATATTTCTTAAGTTTATCCACTTAGGCCTTACGAGTTCTAACAGGTGTCATACCTCATGGCACTTCTCCCTTAGGCCTAGCAGGGGGCGGAGTAGGTCGTGGTATATTGGGGCAGTTTCTCAAGTAATCCCCAAACCATTCATCCATCATTTTGAAGAAGGAAGCTCTTGCCTCTTCTTAGCCTTCAGACATAAGTCGTCTACTACTACTAGTAGCTGTAGCTTACTGAACGTAAGCTGGAGCATGGCTCTCGGCTCCCTCGGACTCATCTTGAGCTTGATTAGAAGACATTTACTACATTAAAATACAATTGAAAACGATTAGAAGATGCCACACTATCATAACTTGTATAATGGCATGTATAGCTATACTTTATACATGCTACGTTAGTCCTAGAATCGACTAAATCATAGCTCTGATACCACTAAATGTAACACTCCTCACCCGTACCCGAGACTAGAATAAGGTACGAGGCGTTACCAAACACATACTTAGATATTTTTAAAAGATACAGGTTATAAAATTTCATTCTAATTTAAAACTGACCAAATAACATCATAGTGTCTCTATTACAGGCTTACGAGGCCCAAAACATACATTAAAAGTGATCAGGGACTAAACCGAGAACTATAGAAAATTTTAGTAAAATTACTAGGGTTATGCCTCACACGCCCGTGTGCATGGGGACACGCCCATTTGCCCCACCTATGTTGAATTATTTGGATTTAGTTCCATTTCGAACCTACAGGGGTTTTCACACGGCTAAGCACACGCTCATGTCCCTCACACAGCCTAGACACGCCCGTGTCCTCGCTCGTGTTTGAAAACCCAAACATTCTATTTATGATGTCATCACTCATTTTGAGGCACACGGCCAAGGCAAACGCCCGTGTGCAAGGCCGTGTCCTCCACACGATTGAGACACACGGCCTTGTCTTTACCCGTATGTTTACTACCATGCAAACTGACCTAAAATTTTAGGTGCAGGGTACACACGGCCAGGCAACACGCCCATGGGGCTATTCGTGTGTCACACACGGCCTAGACACATGCCAGTGTGTCTACTCGTGTGGACCTCTTTAGGGCTAATTTCCAAGCCTTTGGTCACCCTCTACCATCCATACACACTTAAATACTTCAATGGTATTTAACATGGCCTAATCATACTCTTAAATAACCTTGGCATAACCCAACTGCATGTTAACCTCATCTCATCGGTTCGATACATGCTAAATTATCCTTTTCGTATTAGGGATTAACATAGCACATGTAACAGTCTAGTTTTGACCCTAGTAGAATAGTGGTTTTGGGACCACAAATCTGAGTCAAAAAAATATTTTAATATTATTTTCTGTGTCTGCGATATGTGAATTTATATCTGTGAAATTTTTGTGATTTAATTTGTCTGTTTCTGTGCTTAATTATGAAAAAGGACTTAATCGCAGTGAATGCAAAAGTGGCTTTCTATTTTCTTAAGTACCTAATTGATTTGTCTTGTTAAATATGAGGTCTTTAAGATGCAATTAGACCATTTTTATATGGTATGGACAATTATGGAAATTAGTGGATGGAAATTAATGTCTTATTAACAAGGCTAAAATGGTAAAAAGTGTATGAATGATATATTAAATAAAAATAAACATGAAATGTGTCCATAATAGGTTGTTCTTGCAGAAAATCAAACGAAAAAGAAAGATATAAGCTTATTTAGGGTTCGACCCTTGTCCATCTCGATTAAGGTATGAATTTTTTACTATTTTTGATAATTTCTACGTTTTTGTGATTGTTATTTTGTGTTCTTCAAAGCCCAATTCTGTTAAATATTTCATGAAATTCCATTGTTGATATCGTGAGTTTTGTGATGTTTTTGAATGAATCATAAAGGCTTGGTAGATGATTTATAAGTTTTGTCTTTGAATTTTGATGAAATAGAGCTATTTGGGCTCATTTGTGAAAATGAGGTTTTGAAGGACTAAATCGTGAATTAAATATGTTATTTGGGCTTGTATGGAAGCCATGTATATTCGGCCAAGCAATAGTCTTGGTGAATTTTTGCATATTTGTGATTTTGTGAAAAATGGATTGAATTGTCAAAGTGTGAAAATGTAAGGGCTAAAATGAAAAGTGCCCTAAATATGTGTTCATGGATTATTTTGAGTGAAATGAATGATTGAATAGTTGAATTTGAATTGTAATAGATCAAGAACAAAAAAAATCGGACTTAGATCTAGGGAAGTCCAAAATAGTTGAATAGTCGACTCGTTCCGTCTGAAATCCATACAAGGTAAGTCAAATTACAATTACGTGTTAAACTGATTAAATTCTGCATATACAAACTTTAATTTGTATTGGATGGCCTTGAGAGCCTGATGAATACCCTTTTGAGTAAAATTTTGTTAAAATATTGGTATCCGAAAAGGTCTGTATACTTCTAAAGGAACATTGACAACTTTCTAAGATATCATATAAGACCGTGATTGGGACACCGTCCTCGATTGAGATTTACGTATAAGACCATGTCTGGGATATCGGCATCATATCCGATTTCGTATAAGACCCTGTCCGGGATAGAGGCATCTATATTGAATTACATGTAAGACCATGTCTGGGACGTTGGTGTTGTACTTATTTATGAGTATCTGTATCGTTTCTGAACCGTCCGATGAATGAGTACGAAATTGAAGAATGAGTTTATGAAATGTAAAATTATATAGGTACGTATACATCATACTTAAATTATGAATATGAAAGACTTTATCTCTATGAAATATGTATGGAATTTGGAAATGAAGCATGACATAAATGTAAAAAAAGGAGCACAGTTAAGCTTATGAATTATTCTATGAAATGGCTATGAATCTTTATGGTTGAATTGTACTTATATGCTTTAGTAGTTAAACCAATTGTATTTGGCTTACTAAGCCTTTGTAGCTTACTCTGTGTGTTTACTGTCTATTTTACAGTTATCGCAGCTACTGAAGGCTCGGGGATAGTCGAGGATTGTCGCCACACTATCGATCTCATTTTGGTACTTTTGAAAGTGTACATATTTTAAAGTATGGCATGTATAGGCTAGAAGGTCTATGTATATAAGTTTTGATGTGTATATATTATGCCATGGGAGTTTAGCAAGCAAATGAAATGTTGTATATAGTTTTGGTATTCAGTTGATGGTGGCAAATGATGTATGGTTGTAATGTTTTACGAGCTAATTTGTTTTTGTTATAATGAAGCATGTTTTGAGCATGGAATTGGTTGGAAATTTTGGTATGAATGTTGTACATTATTGCTTGTAGGATTTGACCCAAAAAGGGGTGGCAAATTTGACTTAAACCAAGCCTGCTTGAAGCCACACATTCAGGGATACGGGCATACCTTGTGGTCGTGTAAGAAAAGCAGTATTCTCCTAAGAACCACAGGTCTCGACACACGGGCGTGTCATATGGCCGTGGGCTAAAGTTAGTAGCTAGCTAAGTATCACACGGCTATAGCACATGGGCGTGCCTATTGGCCGTGTGAAAAAGTCAATATTGGACCTATTTTTGACAGGCTGGTTCACATGGGCGTGTCTAGTGCCTGTGTGTGACACACGGCCTAGTCGCACGGGCGTATGACTTTAACAGTTTGAAAGAATTGGTTTGTTCTGAAAATTCTGAATAGGTTCGGTTTAATTTTAACCTTTCCTTTAATGTATGTTTCAGGTCTCGTAGACTATATTTGGAGATGATTACTTATGAAATGATGTTAAATAATATCTGTGATTCTGAATTGGTCCAAAATGTTCTATCTGTCTGGTAATGCCTCGTAACCCTAATCCAATGTCAATTACAGGTTAGGGTTGTTACATTTTTTTAATATCAGAGCTATGGTTTAGTCGGTTCTAAGACTACCATAGCATATGTGATTCTAGATATAAATGCCATATATCTGAATCTGTGATAGTGTGATGACTCCTGACATTGAAATGTGCTTTTATATAGCAAATGGATCCCGACAGAGCTGTAGCTGATGATGTTGAAAGTAATATGCCTACTCTCGCGCAAGGCACAGTGTAAGCTGATTCTAGACCGGCTACGAGTAGCCGTGATGGTGATGCTAAGTAAGCCTTCTATTAGATGATGAATGAATGGTTCACCCAATATATTAGAACCAATCTGACAGTACAACAACCTCCACACCCGATTAATCCTCCTCAAACTTCTAGTATGCCACGAGTGAATCCGGTACAGTTGAGTAGACCACCAGTTGATAAGATTAGAAAGTATGGCGCTGAAGAGTTTTGAGCTACAACAAATGATGATACTGAAAGAGCCAAATTCTGGTTAGAGAATACAATACGAGCGTTTGATGAAATGTCTTTCAATCCTGAAGAATGTGTGAAATGTGTCGTTTCACTTCTGAGAGATGCGGTGTACCATTGGTGGAAAACCTTAATATCTGTGGGTCCGAGAGAATGAGTTACGTGGGATTTCTTTGACGCTAAACTCCAGAAGAAATATATCAGTCAAAGATTCATTGATCAGAAACGCAAAGAGTTTCTCAAGCTTAAACAAAGCTATATGTCTGTCACTGAATACGAACGTGAGTTTGTGATATTGAGTCAATATGCTCAAGAATGTGTATTGAGTGAAGCAATAATGTGCAAAAGGTTTGAAGATGGACTAAATGAAGATATTCATTTGTTCGTTGGGATTTTGGAGATTAAAGAAATGGTAGTGCTCATTGAGCGAGCTTGTAAAGCTGAAGAATTAAGTAATGAGAAAAGAACAGTTGATTTTAAAGCTAGAGATGCTAGAAAGAGATCTTCGGGTAAAGCATTTCAATCTGAGTCAAAGAAATTTTGAGTGATAGAAACTGTTCAAAGACTGATGTAAGATATTCGAACCGAGATCGAGCTAGATTACACACGAACTACAGAGCTCCTGTTACTTCTACTGCAAGTGTTAGAAATGTCCGATCTAAAAAACCTGAATGTAAACACTATGGTAAAAAGACATTCGGGAAATTGTAGACTGAATGATCGAGCCTATTTTCTATGTGGATCTCTAGATCATTTTGTAAGAGATTGTTCTAAACATGTTGAGTAAGAGAATGTACAGAATCCAAGATCGAGTAACACCTCAGTTAGAGGTAGACCTTCCAGAAATTCAAGAAATGAAAGTGGTGGTCAAAGAGCTACTGGGAATACTGCTGTTACATCTGAGGCCAGAGCACCTTCCAGAGCCTATGCTACCCGAGCTCGTGAGGAAGCTTCATCACCAGGCTTGATTACTAGTATTTTTACTCTTTATGATACTTCTGTGATTGCTTTGATAGACCCTGGATCAACGCATTCTTATATCTGTATAAATTTAGTACACAGTAAAACTTTGCCTGTAAAATCTACTGAATTCGTAACTATGAGTACCGAACCCCTTAGGCAAAAGTGTGCTGGTTGATAAAGTCTGCAAGAATTGCCCGTTAATGATTCGAGATGTTTGTTTTCCTGCTGATCTAATGCTTTTGCCTTTTGACGAATTTGATATAATTTTGGGAATGGATTGGTTAACTCTGCATGATGCTATTGTGAATTGTAAACCAAAAGTCATTGATTTAAGGTGCAAGAATGATGAAATAATTCGAATTGAGTCTAGTGATTAGAATAGACTACCAGTTGTAGTATCTGCAATGAAAATACGAAAATATGTGAGAAAGGTTGTGAAGCCTACTTAACTTATGTGCTAGATTCGAAAGTGAATGACAAGAAAGTTGAATCAGTGCCTGTTGTTTGTGACTTCTCTGATGTATTTCCTAAAGAACTACCTTGTTTGCCTCCGATTTGAGAAGTCGAGTTTGGAATTGAATTTGTACCTGGTACTACTCCGATATCGATAGCTCCGTATAGAATGGCTCTAACCGAATTAAAGGAATTGAAATCTCAGTTACAGGAATTGACTGATCGAGGGTTTGCTAGACCGAGCTTTTCACAATGGGGTGCTCTGGTTTTATTTGTGAAAAAGAAAGATGGCGGTTTTATTTGTGAAAAAGAAAGATGGCACAATAAGAATGTGTATTGATTACCGTCAACTTAATAAAGTGACTGTAAAGAACAAATACCCTTTGCCTAGAATTGATGATTTTTTTGATCAGTTGAAAGGTGCTACGGTGTTTTCAAAGATAGATCTGAGATCAGGTTATTATCAGTTGCGATTAAAGGACTCTAACATTCCGAAAACTGCTTTCAAAATGAGGTACGGACATTATGAATTTTTATTTATACCTTTTGGTTTAACGAATGCACCTGCTGTTTTTATGGATTTGATGAATAGAATTTTCAAACCGTATATAGATCAATTTGTTGTATTCATTGATGATATATTGGTTTATTCACGTGATGAATCTGAAGATGCCGAACATTTGAGAATAGTATTACAGATTTTGGTTGTGAGAACATTTGAGAACATTCAAATAAATGTGAGTTCTGGTTGTGAGAAGTTGGTTTTCTGGGTCATATTGTATCAGCTTTTGGTATCCGAGTTGATTTGAGTAAGCTTTCAGCTATTCTGGATTGGAAGCCTCCGAGGAATGTATTTGAAGTCCATAGTTTTCTAAGACTTGCCAGTTACTACAGGCGATTTGTAAAAGATTTCTCTGTGATAGAAAATTCGTTAACAAAATTGCTCCAGAAAGATGAAAAATTTGAGTGGTTTGAAAAGTGTCAGAACAGCTTCGATCGGTTAAAAGCTCTATTCACTGAAGCTCCGGTACTGGTACAATTCGTTGTTTACAGTGATGCTTTGTTGAATTGACTCAGTTGTGTTTTAATGCAAGAAGGAAAAGTTGTTGTTTATACTTCGAGACAATTAAAGCCACATGAGAAGAACTATCCGACACACGACCTTGAGTTAGCTGCCATTGTGTTTGCTTTAAAGATCTGACGTCACTATCTGTTTGGTGAGAAATGACACGTGTTTTCTGATCATAAAAGTCTAAAATATTTAATGACGCAAAAAGATTTAAATTTACGACAAAGAAGATGGTTAGAATTGCTAAAAGACTACGAACTTATGATTGATTATCACCCGGGAAAAGCAAATGTGGTTGCCGATGCTTTGAGTCGAAAATCGTTATTTGCAATGAATACTCATTTAGTTTTGTCTAATGATGGTTTAGTTTTAGCTGAATTAAAAGTGAGACATTTGTTTTTACAACAGATTATTGAAGCTTAGAAGGTTGATAATAAGGTTATGGCTAAACGAACTCAGTGTAATTCTAATTCTGATTCTGAATTTCGAATAGATGATGATGATTGTCTGATGTTCAGAAACAGACTTTTTGTTCCAAGAAATTCAGATTTAATACAAACAATTTTGAGTGAAGCTCACAGTAGTAGATTTTCTGTACATATGGGAAGTACACAAATGTATAACGATTTGAAACAACTATACCGGTCGCCAGGAATGAAAAGAGATATTTCTGACTTTGTTTCAAGATGTTTAATCTGTCAGCAAGTTAAAGCTGAGGATCTGGTGCCATCTAGGTTATTACAACTGATTATGATTCCAAAGTGGAAATGGGATCGAGTGACCATGGATTTTGTTTCGGGTTTACCTCTGTCTCCGAGAAAGAAAGATGCAATCTAGGTTGTAGTTGATAGATTGACAAAGTCAGTGTAATATCCCGAATTAGGGCCTAATCGGAATAGTGGTTCCGTGACCAATAATACTAGATATAAATAATTATTTTATGATTATTTTGAGGTCTATGATATGATTGCATGATTGTGTGAAAATTTCGTGAAGAAATTCTATGCATAAAGTGCTTAATTTGAAGTTAGGGACTAAATTGAATAAGTTGCAAAACTTGCATTCTAGAAGTTTCTAGTGTGAAATTGCTTTGAAATAATAATTAGGAGGTCTTAAATATAAATTTTACCAATTTCTAAGTTTATGGACAAAAATTGGACATGGATGGAATTTTTGGAAAGTTTAGTAAAAAGGGCATTTTGGTCATTTAGGGGTAAAATGAATTAAAATACAAAATTAAAAGCCAATTTTGTTCATCTTCTTCACCATGGACGTGTATCCCAAGGGAGACTTCATGGCTAGGGTTTCCAAGCTTCCAAGCTCGATTGTAAGCCCGTTCTAGCCTCGTTTTTAATGATTTTTACGTTTTTGGAGTCCCGGTAACTTGATTTAGTCAACCTAGGGTTCATAATTGGAAAAATACCCATAGGTGAAATTTGTGTATTTTGGTGTTTTATGATAGAATATGAGGTTTTAAATTAAGTTAGACAACTTGTGCTACTCGATTTTAAGTGAAAACGAGTAAAATGGCTTAATCGGTAAAAATACCTAATAGTCATAAGTACATGTTAGAGTGAGAATTTGATGTTGCCATAGAAGGGAAAAATGATCAGCATGTCATAAAACATAAGAAAGTAGGATGAAGTTTAATTTCTGAACCTTGAGGCAAAGTGCAAATATGCAAAAGTTTAGGGGTCAAAATGAAAATTTGTAAAAATATGATTTTTGGACCCGTATGAATAGTGTGACAAATTATCAGGCTATATGTGATATTATAGATGAAGGAAATCAAGATTCGGGCTTAAATCGAGAAAATACAAGGTTATGGACTAAAATGGTAAATTGTCGTTTCTAGATCGAGGTAAGTTCGTATGATAATAATAATGCAATGTTATGTTTGAATTATATTTCTTACTATTATTGCATATATTGTATGATTTAATATATTAGAAAAGTTGATGGAATGGTGTTTATGATGTGGAAATATGACATGAAAGAATGTTACATGAAATGCAAGAAAATGATGATACATGACAAGTGATATATGAAATATGTGATATATGTTATGTAAATTCTTAAAAGCTGATTTGATATTTGAGTTGTGTCTTGTTATACTATGAATGGA
The DNA here is from genome assembly GCF_007990345.1 of Gossypium hirsutum. Lineage (NCBI taxonomy): Eukaryota > Viridiplantae > Streptophyta > Magnoliopsida > Malvales > Malvaceae > Gossypium > Gossypium hirsutum. Next base: position 52,235,722 of record NC_053425.1, on the reverse strand, counting down.
CAATTGGTACTATGGATAGTGAGATCGACACTTCGAGTAAGTTCGTACATAAATAATCTATCGATTCTTTTTATGTTATTATATTTTGATACCATATAAAATGTGGCTGCCTATCAAATGGTTATTTGATGTAAGTTATGAATTTAAATTGATTACGGACAATTTAGTAAAATGTTGAAAAGTGAGGAATTTCCCGAATGAACCTTTGGAATAGAAACGATACAAATGAACTATTGTGAGGTCACGTGTGTAGTACTAAGTGTAGGCTACTACGTGTACCGGATAATTGGTGGCATGTGTAGTACTAAGTGCAGGCTACTATGCATACCCGAAAACTGTGATCACGTGTGTAGTACTAAGTGCAAGCTACAACGTGTACTAGATTATTGGTCACATGTGTAGTACTAAGTGCAGGCTACTATGCGTACCAGATAGCTTCGGCTACAAGTGTGGAAATGGGAAAATATGCAGGCAATTATGTATCTGTTATTATTTCGATGAGTTCAACGGGAAATTGATTAAATGAAAATACATGTGAAAGTGATTATGTGATGAACAAGTGCAAGTATATGTTTATTTGAATTTATGAGCAATATGCTCGATATTTGAGCAAACCTCGGTAAAATGGAATGGATTAAGTGAATTGTGTAAAAGTGAACTTTAGCAGTAAAACAGTGTTGAACAGCAGCAGTGCATGACTTTGAAAATTTACCAAAAATTGTGTAAATTGAATTAAATTTCAAAAAAATTATAGTAATGAGTCTATTTTCATATAAAAGAAATAGGGGGAACAAAAGAGTTATATATTATGTGATATTATAATTTTTGTGAGACAGTGTCAGAATAAATTTGAGATCCCCTGTTCTGACTTTATAAATTCACCATAAATTGTACAAATTATTAAGAGTCATACCTTACATGCATGGATTCCTTATTGAGTCTATTGTTAAGGGAAACAAATGGAATGGTCGTTTAAATTCTGTACAGGGAGAAATTTGGTTCGTAGTGCATAGGGGTCAGAGTAGTCGTACCCTGAAACAGGTGAAACTTTAATGAATAAACTGTACTAATTGACTAAACCAAAAGTTTTGGAAATTTTATGGGAGAAATATATATGAATCTAGTTTCAAGGAAAATTAACGAAACTAAATTTGGAGTTTTGTAGCTTCAGATATGAATGATTTAGTAACTGTAACTCGATAACACAGCTTAACCTGAACATGTGTAATTGTACAATTATAGTGTTTTATCTTGAAAAACGTGGTAGTAATTGCTTATTATTTTCATATGAACTTACTAAGCGTAAAGCTTACCCATCCTCTCTATTTCTTTAGTATTGGCAGGTCGGCTTGGGGTTGGAGATCATCGGAGGCAAAATCACACTATCAAACTATCATTTTGGGAGAATTAATTCAAATATTAGAAATATTAAGTGAGTCGCATGTATAGGAAGTTGGTTTGTGATATGTATTTTTATTATGATTTTGACCATACATATCAGTCTGCATTGAGTTATCGTATATGATCATGGGATGTAGTCCTTATCCATTATGGTTTATAAGTTTAATTAATCGTGCCATGTCCTATAGTTAGCTTTGTTTGTTATGCATGTGTTCGAAAAGTTTTGAATTAAATGAAATTTTATGACCCAGTTTTCGTCTATGTGTATTGTTAAGTCTGGTAATGCCCCGTACTCTGTTCCAGCCTTGGATATGGGTAAGGGGTGTTACATTTAGCTCATTTTATTCCAGTACGCTCTGATTTCTCACTCGATAAGCTAGCTGAGTTGTATATTTCTGATATTGTGAGATTGCATGGTGTGCCATTGTCGATAGTGTTAGATAGAGACTCGAGATTTACGTCGCGATTCTGGAAGAAATTGCAAGATGCTCTGGGTACTAAATTGCATTTTAGCACCGATTTTCATCCACAAATAGATGGTCAATCAGAACAGATTATTCAGATACTCGAGGATATGTTGAGATGTTGCTTTCTTGAGTTTGAAGGTGTGTGGAACAATATCTACCTTTGATTGAATTCACTTATAATAATAGCTTTCAATCGAGCATCAAAATGGCACCGTACGAAGCCTTATATGCTAGAAAGTGTAGAACTCCCTTATATTGGTTTGAGCTCAGTGAGAATAAGATTTACGGTATTGATTTGATAAAGGAAACTGAACAGAAGGTCAAAGTAATCCGAGATAGTCTGAAAGCTACCTATGATCGTCAGAAAACTTATGCAGATTTAAAACGAAAAGATACCGAATATGAGATCGGTGATAAAGTGTTTCTGAAAGTGTCTACATGGAAAAAACTATTCCGATTCGGTAAAAAGGGGAAGTTGAGTGTGAGGCTCATTGGACCGTATGAAATCATCGAGCGAGTTGGATCTGTTGCTTATAGATTGATGCTACCATCTGAGTTAGAAAAGATACATAATGTATTTCAAGTATCGATGCTTCGATAGTACAGATCTGATCCGTCCCATGTGATATCCCCTTCTGAAATTGAGATTCAATCTGATATGACTTATGAAGAAAAGTCGATCTGTAATTTAGCTCGCGAGATTAAAGAGTTACGAAATAAGAAAATTTCTCTAGTTAAAGTGATGTGGCATCGACACGGAGTAGAAGAGGCTACGTGGGAGCCTGAGGATGCAATGAGACAACAATATCCGAATCTGCTTAATGGTAAGATTTTCGGGGACGAAAATACCTAAGGGGGGAGAATTGTAACACTCTAGCTTTGAGCCTAGTCAGAATAGTTGTTTTGGGACCACAAATCTGAGTCCAAAAAATATTTTAATATTATATTCTGTGTCTGCGATATTTGAATTTATACCTGCGAAATTTCTGTAATTTAATTTGTCTGTTTCTGTGCTTAATTATGAAAAAGGACTTAATCGCAGTTAATGCAAAAGTAGCTTTCTATTTGCTTAAGTGCCTAATTGATTTGTCTTGTTAAATATGAGGTCTTTAAGATGCAATCAGACCATTGTTATATGGTATGGACAATTATGGATATTAGTGGATGGAAATTAATGTTTTATTAACAAGGTTAAAATGGTAAAAAGTGTATAAATGATATATTAAATAAAATAAACATGAAATGTGTCCATAATAGGTTGTTCTTGCCGAAAATCAAAGGAAAAAGAAAGATATAAGCTTATTTAGGGTTTGGCCCTTGTTCATCTTGATTAAGGTATGAATTTTTGACCATTTTTGATAATTTTTACGTTTCTGTGATTGTTGTTTTGTGTTCTTCACAGCCCATGTCTGAATTTCTGTTTCTGTTAAAGATTTCATGAAATGACATTGTTGATATCATGAGTTTTGTGATGTTTTTGATTGAATCATAAAGGCTTGGTAGATGATTTATAAGTTTTGTCTTTGAATTTTGATGAAATAGAGCTATTTGGGCTAATTTGTGAAAATGAGGTTTTGAAGGACTAAATCATGAATTAAATATGTTATTTGGGCTTGTATGGAAGCCATGAATATTCGGCCAAGCTATAGTCTTGGTGAATTTTTGCATATTTGTGATTTTGTGAAAATGGACTAAATTGTCAAAGTGTGAAAATGTAAGGGCTAAAATGAAAAGTTCCCTAAATATGTGTTCATGGATTATTTTGAGTGAAATGAATGATTGAATGGTTGAATTTGAATTGTATTAAATCAAGAACAAAGAAAATTAGACTTCGACCGAGGGAAGTCCAAAATAGTTGAATAATCGACTCGTTCCGTCTGAAATCCATACGAGGTAAGTCAAATTACAATTTTGAGTTAAACTAATTAAATTTTGCATATACACACTTTAATTTGTATTAGATGGCCTTAAGAGCCTAATGAATACCTTTTTGAGTAAAATTTTGTTAAAATGTTGGTATCCGAAAAGCTTTGTATACTTCTAAAGGAACATTGACAACTATCTGAGATATCGTATAAGACCGTGTTTGGGACACCGGTCTCGATTGAGATTTACGTCTAAGACATTGTCTAGGACATCGGCATCATATCTAATTTTGAATAAGACCCTGTCCGGGACAAAGGCATCGATATTGAATTACATGTAAGACCATATCTGGGACGTCAACGTTGTACTTGTTTGTGAGTATTTGTATCATTTCTGAACCGTCTGATGAAAGAGCACGAAATTTAAGAATGATTTTATGAAATGTAAAATCTATACAGGTACGTATAAGTCGTACTAAAATTCTAAATATGAAAGACTTTATCTCTATGAAATATGTATGGAATTTGGAAATGAAGCGTGACAGAAATGCAAACAAAGGAGCACGGTTAAGCTTATGAATTATTCTATGAAATGGCTATGAATCTTTATGGTTGAATTGTACTTATATGCTTTAGTAGTTAAACCAGTTGTATTTGGCTTACTAAGCCTTTGTAGCTTACTCTGTGTGTTTACTATCTGTTTTATAGTTATCGCAGCTACTAAAGGCTCATAGATAGTTGAGGATTGTTACCACACTATCGATCTCATTTTGGTACTTTTGAAAGTGTACATATTTTAAAGTATGGCATGTATAGGCTAGAAGGTCTATATATATAAGTTTTGATGTGTATATATTAAGCCATGGGAGTTTGGCAAGCAAATGAAATGTTGTATATAGTTTTGGTATTCAGTTGATGGTGCCAAATGATGTATGGTTGTAATGTTTTATGAGCTAATATGTTTTTGTTATAATGAAGCATGTTTTGAGCACGGAATTGGTTGGAAATTTTGGTATGAATGTTGTATATTATTGCTTGTACGATTGGACCCAAAACGGGGTGGCAAATTTGACTTAAACCAAGCCTGCTTGGTGCCACACGGTCAGGGGACACGGGCGTACCTTGTGGTCGTGTAAGAAAAGCAGTATTCTCCTAAGAACCACACGGTCTTGACACATGGGCATGTCATATGGCCGTGCGCTAAAGTCAGTAGCTAGCTAAGTATCACACGGCTGTAGCACACGGGCGTGCCTATTGGCCATGTGAAAAGTCAGTATTAGACCTATTTTTGGCACGGCTGGTTCACATGGGCGTGTCTAGTGGCCGTGTGTGACACACGGCCTAGTCGCACGGGTGTGTGACTTTAACAGTTTGAAAGAATTGGTTAGTTCTGAAAATTCTGAATAGGTTCAGTTTAATTCTGACCTTTCTTTTAATGTATGTTTCAGGTCTCGTAGACTATATTTGGAGATGATTGCTTATGAAATGATGTTAAATATTATCTGTGATTCTGAATTGGTCTGAAATGTTCTGTCTATCTGGTAATGCCTCGTAACCCTAATCCGATATCAGTTACGGGTTAGGGGTGTTACATTTTATTGGTATCAGAGCTATGGTTTAGTCGGTTCTAGGACTACCATAGCATATGTGAGTTTAGCTATACATGCCAATATCTGAATCTGTGATAGTGTGATGACTCCTGACATTGAAATGTTCTTTTATATAGCAAATGAATCCCGATAGAACTGTAGCTGACGACGTTAAAAGTAATGCGCCTGTTCCAGCGCAAGGGATGGTGCAAGCTGATTTTAGACGACTACGAGTAGCCGTGATGGTGAGGCTAAGCAAGCCTTCTATCAAATGATGAATGAATGGTTCACCCAATATATTAGAACCAATCCAACTGTACACCAACCTCCACCCTCGGTTAATCCTCCTTAAACTTCTGGTATGCAATGAGTGAATCTGGTACAGATGAGTAGACCACCAGTTGATAAGATTAGAAAGTATGGAGCTGAAGAGTTCCGAGCTACAACAAATAATGATGCTGAAAGAGCCGAATTCTGGTTAGAGAATACAATACGAGCGTTTGATGAAATGTCTTTCAATCCGGAAGAATGTGTGAAATGTGTCGTTTCACTTCTGAGAGATGCGGTGTACCATTGGTGGAAAACCTTAATATCTGTGGGTCCGAGAGAATGAGTTACGTGGGATTTCTTTGACGCTAAACTCCGGAAGAAATATATCAGTCAAAGATTCATCGATCAGAAACGCAAAGAGTTTCTCAAGCTTAAACAAGGCTATATGTCTGTCACTGAATACGAACGTGAGTTTGTGAGATTGAGTCAATATGCTCGAGAATATGTATCGAATGAAGCAATAATGTGCAAAAGGTTTGAAGATGGACTAAATGAAGATATTCGTTTGTTCGTTGGGATTTTGGAGATTAAAGAAATGGTAGTGCTCATTGAGCGAGCTTGTAAAGCTGAAGAATTAAGTAATGAGAAAAGAACAGTTGATTTTGAAGCTAGAGATGCTAGAAAGAGATCTTCGGGTAAAGCATTTCAATCTGAGTCAAAGAAATTTTGAGTGATAGAAACTGTTCAAAGACTGATGTAAGATATTCGAACCGAGATCGAGCTAGATTGTACACGAACTATAGAGCTCCTGTTACTTCTACTGCAAGTGTAGACTGAATGATCGAGCCTATTTTCTATGTGGATCTCTAGATCATTTTGTAAGAGATTGTTCTAAACATGTTGAGTAAGAGAATGTACAGAATCCAAGATCGAGTAACACCTCAGTTAGAGGTAGACCTTCCAGAAATTCAAGAAATGCAAGTGGTGGTCAAAGAGCTACTGGGAATACTGCTGTTACATCCGAGGCCAAAGCACCTTCCAGAGCCTATGCTACCCGAGCTCGTGAGGAAGCTTCATCACCAGGCTTGATTACTAGTATTTTTACTCTTTATGATACTTTTGTGATTGCTTTGATAGACCTTGGATCAACGCATTCTTATATCTGTATAAATTTAGTACACAGTAAAACTTTGCCTGTAAAGTCTACTGAATTCGTAACTAGAGTACCGAACCCCTTAGGCAAAAGTGTCCTAGTTGATAAAGTCTGCAAGAATTTCCCGTTAATGTTCGAGATGTTTGTTTTCCTGCTGATCTAATGCTTTTGCCTTTTGACGAATTTGATATAATTTTGGGAATGGATTGGTTAACTCTGCATGATGCTATTGTGAATTGTAAACCAAAAGTCATTGATTTAAGGAGCAAGAATGATGAAATAATTCGAATTGAGTCTAGTGATTAGAATGGACTACCAGTTGTAGTATCTGCAATGAAAATACGAAAATATGTAAGAAAGGTTGTGAAGCCTACTTAACTTATGTGCTAGATTCGAAAGTGAATGACAAGAAAGTTGAATCAGTGCCTGTTGTTTGTGACTTCTCTGATGTATTTCCTAAAGAACTACCTTCTTTGCCTCCGATTTGAGAAGTCGAGTTTGGAATTGAATTTGTACCTGGTACTACTCCAATATCGATAACTCCGTATAGAATGGCTCTGACCGAATTAAAGGAATTGAAATCTTAGTTACAGGAATTGACTGATCGAGGGTTTGCTAGACCGAGCTTTTCACAATGGGGTGCTCCAGTTTTATTTGTGAAAAAGAAAGATGGCACAATGAGAATGTGTATTGATTACCGTTAACTCAATAAAGTGACTATAAAGAACAAATACCCTCTGCCTAGAATTGATGAATTTTTTGATCAGTTGAAAGGTGCTACTATGTTTTCAAAGATAGATCTAAGATCGGGTTATTATCAGTTGCGAGTAAAGGACTCTGACATTCTGAAAACTGCTTTCAGAACGAGGTAGGGACATTATGAATTTTTAGTTATGCCTTTTGGTTTAATGAATGCACCTGCTGTTTTTATGGATTTGATGAATAGAATTTTCAAACTGTATATAGATCAATTTGTTGTATTCATTGATGGTATATTGATTTATTCACATGATGAATCTGAACATGCCAAACATCTAAGAATAGTATTATAGATTTTGAGAGATAAACAGTTGTATGCGACATTCAGTAAATGTGAGTTCTGGTTGCGAGAAGTTGGTTTTCTGGGTCATATTGTATTAGCTTCTGGTATCCAAGTTGATCCGAGTAAGATTTCAGCTATTTGGATTGGAAGCCTCTGAGGAATGTATCTGAAGTCCGCAGTTTTCTAGGACTTGCCGGTTACTATAGGCTGTTTGTAAACGATTTCTCTGTGATAGCAACTCTGTTAAAAAAATTGCTCGAGAAAGATGAAAAATTTGAGTGGTCTAAAAAGTGTCAGAACAGCTTCGATCGGTTAAAAGCTCTGTTAACTGAAGCTCCGGTACTGGTACAACCTGAGTCAGGTAAAGAATTCGTTGTTTATAGCGATGCTTCATTGAATGGACTCGGTTGTGTTTTAATGCAAGAAGGAAAATTTGTTGCTTATGCTTCGAGACAATTAAAGCCACATGAGAAGAACTATCCGACACACGACCTTGAGTTAGCTACCATTGTGTTTGCTTTAAAGATTTGGCGTCACTATATGTTTGGTGAGAAATGTCACGTGTTTTCTGTTCATAAAATTCTGAAATATTTAATGATGCAAAAATATTTGAATTTACGACAGAGAAGATGGTTAGAACTGCTACAAGACTACGAACTTGTGATTGATTATCACCCGAGAAAAGCAAATGTGGTTGTTGATGATTTGAGTCGAAAATCATTATTTGCAATGAATGCTTATTTAATTCTGTCTGATGATGGTTCAGTTTTAGCAGAATTAAAAGCAAGACATTTGTTTTTACAACAGATTATTAAAGCTTAGAAGGTTGATAATAAGATTATGGCTAAATGAACTCAGTGTAATTCTGATTCTGATTCTGAATTTCGAATAGATGATGATGATTTTTTGAGTTTCAGAAATAGACTTTGTGTTCCAAGAAATTCGGATTTGATACAAATGATTTTGAGTGAAGCTCACAGTAGTGGATTTTCTGTACATCCGAAAAGTACAAAAATGTATAACAATTTGAAACAACTATACTGGTGGTCGGGAATGAAAAGAGAAATTTCTGACTTTGTTTCAAGATGTTTAATCTGTCAGCAAGTTAAAGCTGAGCATCAGGTGTCATTGGGTTATTACAACCGATTATGATTCCGAAGTGGAAATGGGATCGAGTGACCATGATTCTATTTCGGGTTTACCTCTGTCTCCGAGAAAGAAAGATGCAATCTGGGTTGTAGTTGATAGATTGACAAAGTCAGCTCATTTTATTCCAATACGATCTGATTTCTCACTCGATAAGCTAGCTGAGTTGTATATTTCTGATATTGTGAGATTGCATGGTGTGCCATTGTCGATAGTGTCATATAGAGACCCGAGATTTATGTCGCGATTCTGGAAGAAATTGTAAGATGCTCTGGGTACTAAATTGCATTTTAGCACCGCTTTTCATCCGCAAACAGATGGTCAATTAGAACGGATTATTCAGATACTCGAGGATTTGTTGAGATGTTGCATTCTTGAGTTTAAACGTGTGTGGGAACAATATATACCTTTAATTGAATTCACTTATAATAATAGCTTTCAAACGAGCATCAAAATGGCACCGTACGAAGCCTTATATGCTAGAAAGTGTAGAACTCCATTACATTAGTCTGAGCTCAGTGAGAATAAGATTTAAGGTATTTATTTGATAAAGGAAACTGAACAAAAGGTAAAAGTAATCTGAGATAGCTTGAAAGCTACCTATGATCATCAGAAATCTTATGTAGATTTAAAATGAAAAGATATCGAATATAAGATCGGTGATAAAGTGTTTCTGAAAGTTTCTCCGTTGAAGAAACTGTTCCGATTTGGTAAAAAGAGGAAGTTGAGTCTGAGGTTCATTGGACCGTATGAAATCATCGAGCAAGTTGGACCGATGGCTTATAGATTGAGGCTACCATCTGAGTTAGAAAAGATACATAATGTATTTCACGTATCAATGCTTCGGCGGTACAGATCTGATCCGTCCCATATGATATCCCCTTCTGAAATTGAGATTCAATCTAATACGACTTACAAAGAAAAGCTGATCCGTATTTTAGCTCGCGAAATTAAAGAGTTACGAAGTAAGAAAATTTCTCTTATTAAAGTGAATGGCATCGACACGAAGTAGAAAAGGCTACGTGGGAGCTTGATGATGCAATGAGACAACAATATCTGAATCTATTTAATGGTAAGATTTTTGGGGACGAAAATCCTTAAGGGGGAGAATTGTAACAGTCTGGTTTTGACCCTAGTAGGGATAGTGGTTTTGGGACCACAAATCTGAGTCCAAAAAATATTTTAGTTTTATTTTTTGTGTCTGCGATATGTGAATTTATATCTGCGAATTTTTTGTGATTTAATTTGTCTGTTTCTGTGCTTAATTATGAAAAAAGACTTACTTGCAGTGAATGCAAAAGTAGCTTTCTATTTGCTTAAGTGCCTAATTGATTTGTCTTGTTAAATATGAGGTATTTAAGATGCAATTAGACCATTGTTATATGGTATGGACAATTATGGACATTAGTGGATGGAAATTAATGTTTTATTATCAAGGCTAAAATGGTAAAAAGTCTATAAATGATATATTAAATAAAAATAAACATGAAATCCATAATAGGTTGTTTTTGCTGAAAATCAAAGGAAAAAGAAAAATATAAGCTTATTTAGGGTTCGGCCGTTATTCATCTTGATTAACGTATGAATTTTCGACCGTTTTTAATAATTTCTACGTTTCTGTGATTGTTGTTTCGTGTTCTTCAAAGCCCATGTCTAAATTTCTGTTTCTGTTAAAGATTTCATGAAATGTCATTGTTGATATCATGAGTTTTGTGATGTTTTTGAATGAATCATAAAGGCTTGGTAGATGATTTATAAGTTGTCTTTGAATTTTGATGAAATAGAGCTATTTGGGCTAATTTGTGAAAATGAGGTTTTGAAGGACTAAATCGTGAATTAAATATGTTATTTGGGCTTGTATGGAAGCCATGTATATTCGGCCAAGCTATAGTCTTGGTGAATTTTTGCATATTTGTGATTTTTTGAAAAATGGACTAAATTGTCAAAGTGTAAAAATGTAAGGGTTAAAATGAAAAGTGCCCTAAATATGTGTTCATGGATTATTTTGAGTGAAATGAATGATTGAATGGTTGAATTTTAATTGTATTAGATCAAAAACAAAGAAAATCAGACTTAGATCGAGGGAAATCCAAAATAGTTGAATAGTCGACTCGTTCCGTCTGAAATCCATACGAGGTAAGTCAAATTACAATTACGTGTTAAACTGATTAAATTCTGCATATAAAAACTTTAATTTGTATTGGATGGCCTTGAGAGCCTGATGAATACCCTTTTGAGTAAAATTTTGTTAAAATGTTGGTATCCGAAAAGCTCTGTATACTTCTAAAGGAACATTGAAAACTATCTGAGATATCGTATAAGACTATGTCTGAGACATCGGCCTCAACTAAGATTTACCTATAAGACCATGTCCGGGACATCAGCATCGTATCTGATTTCGTATAAGACCCTTTCCGAGACAGAGGCATCGATATTGAATTACATGTAAGACCACGTCTGGGACGTCGGCATTGTAATTATTTATGAGCATCTGTATTGTTTCTGAACCGTCTGATGAAAGAGTACGAAATTTGAGAATGAGTTTATGAAATGTAAAACCTATACAGGTACGTATGAATCATACTAAAATTCTGAATATGAAAAAATTTATCGCTGTGAAATATGTAAGGAATTTGGAAATAAAGCATGACATAAATGCAAACAATGGAGCACGGTTAAGCTTATGAATTATTCTATGAAATGGCTATGAATCTCTATGGTTGAATTGTACTTATATGCTTTAGTAGTTAAACCAATTGTATTTGTCTTACTAAGCCTTTGTAGCTTACTCTGTGTGTTTACTGTCTGTTTTACAGTTATCGCAGCTACTGAAGACTCGGGGATAGTCGAGGATTGTCACCACACTATCGATCTCATTTTAGTACTTTTGAAAGTGTACATATTTTAAAGTATGGCATGTATAGGCTAGAAGGTCTATGCATATAAGTTTTGATGTGTCTATATTATGCCATGGGAGTTTGGCTAGCAAATGAAATGTGTATATAGTTGTGGTATTCAGTTGATGGTGCCAAATGATGTATGGTTGTAGTGTTTTACGTGCTGATATGTTTTTGTTATAATGAAGCATGTTTTGAGCTTAGAATTGGTTGGAAATTTTGGTATGAATGTTGTATATTATTTCTTGTAGGATTGGACCCAAAAAGTGGTGGCAAATTTGACTTAAACTAAGCCTGCTTGGTGCCACACGGTTAGGGGACACGGGCATGCCTTGTGGCCTTGTAAGAAAAGCAGTATTCTCCTAAGAACCACACGGTCTTGACACACGAGCGTGTCATATGGCCATTGGCTACAGTCAGTAGCTAGCTAAGTATCACACGACTATAGCACACGGGCGTGCCTATTGGCCGTGTGAAAAAGTCAGTATTGAACCTATTTTTGGCACGACTGGTTCACATGGGCGTGTCTAGTGCCAGTGTGTGACACACGACCTAGTCGTGCGGGCGTGTGACTTTAACAGTTTGAAAGAATTGGTTAGTTCTGAAAATTTTGAATAGGTTCGATTTAATTCCGATCTTTCCTTTAATGTATGTTTTAGGTCCCGTAAACTATATTTGGATATGATTGGAAATGAAATGATGTTAAATAATATCTGTGATTCCGAATTGGTCTGAAATGTTCTGTCTGTCTGGTAATGCCTCGTAACCCTAATCCGATGTCAATTACGAGTTAGGTGTGTTACAGCACATTTTACATTTATGCCATATTATAACCATATACCATTATATGCTATGTCCACTCTCTCAAATTATTAGGTCCCATTTTAATCATCCATCCATGATAAACCTCATCATTAAAACTTATGAAATATTTAAACATAAACATGCATCATTAGTAGGTATACAACCTACATCAATATGAGCCATATCTCATGGCCGTATACAAAAGAATAAGTATACTATTTAAGCCTTTACAGTGGCTAGTCAAATGACACTTATAATAAAATGACCAAAAACCCTATACATGCTATTAAAAAAATAAAAGTATCTATATACCAAAGCGGGACAAGTCGATAATGTGTTGATTCTCCAACCGTCTTCTAATCTTCACTAGTCTACGAGCTCTGTAAGACAGGGAAAAGAGAAGGGGGTAAGCATTTATATGCTTAGTAAGTCTGGATAACTAGAAAGTAAACTTATCGGTTAACTAGCATACAACCATATTTAGGCAATAATCCTAACAAGCATGAAATAGTTTCCCTATCACATGCACTCAATCATCAAGTTAGTCTCATAACAATACATCATGTCATTAGTCTTAGATGAGCTCATCAATTCAATATTTCCATTTCTATTTCTCACGTTAGTCCCATTGAACTTTTTTGAAAATCTCAATGGGTAGCCCAATTTTCGTCAAGTCATACAAGTGATCATCTCAAGTACACACTCCCGTGAACCTTTTATCTTCCGGTGGGATTACCAGTCCAGGCTAAATCCCCTTAAATGACAATAGCTCTCATAATCTAGGATCTGAATTACCAGTCCAGGCTAAATTCAGTCTTCAATCGGATTACTCGTTCAGGCTAAATCCTTAATGCACCATATTTTGCGGAGGCTCGATCACTCAAAGAACAACCATCTGGGCTAGATCCTTTCTATTTGAGATCATTGGATTACCCGTTCGGGCTAAATCCTTTTACACAACACATGCAGGATCTCATGTCATGTAAGCCATAGTTTACCCATCGGATTTCCCTTTTCTATTTCAACCGAGACATTTATCTTCTTTCTTTTACACAAACACATTTCATGAATTATCCTGCAATGAATATATGAATTTTCATACATTCAAGAATATACATATTTAAGTATATTAAGAGTTTACTTCGGGTTATACGAACTTACCTGGTAATCGCTTCGGTTTCGTATTTTGGTTATTTTGAAACCTTTCATTTTCAACGGTCGATCTCCAAAATTGGTTCCTCAGGGTCTATATCAATAAAATTTGATTAGTAATACATCAAATTTTTCGTTTTAGGATTTAAAACTCACCTCGGGCAAAATGACCATTTTACCCCTAACCTTTCACAATATTTACAATTTAGTCCTAAGGCTCGTTAATGAAATGCATGTAATTCATTATCTAACCAAGCCTAGATGAATGTTATTCACACTTATAAAAGCCCATATTTTTCCTTCATTTCACATTTTTCTACCCATTTTCACAACTTTTACAAAATGGTCTCTTAAGACATTTCCATGAAAAACTACTTAGTAAAAGTTGTTTACTATCCTTTAAACTCTCATATTCCTCCATAAATCATCAAAACACAAACATCTCATGCATAGGTAAATTTTTTAACATGAACCCTAGCTTGAAATATGGGTAGAAATAGAAAGAGCATGTTTTGAGGATCTCAAAAATACGAAGAACATTAAAAACGGGGCTAGGATTGACTTACTATCAAGCTTGAAATGTTGGAAAACCCTAACTATGGAGACCCTTAGAATTTTGACTGGATGGAGAAGAAGATGAGCTGATTTTAGCTTGATTTTTCCCTTTTTATTTAGTTTATTACCAAATGACCAAAATGTCATTCCTTACTAAACTTCCAAAATTTTCCATGCATGCACATTTTTGTCCAAAAACATAGAAATTGGCCAAATTACTCTTTAAGGACCTCTAATTAATATTCCAAAGCAATTTCATAAAAATTGCTTCTAGAATCCAAGTTTTGTAATTTATTCAATTTGGTCCCTAATTTCCAATTGGACACCTTACACATAGAATTTCTTCATGAAGCTTTAAGACATGCTTATTTTCATATCCTAGAATTCATAATGACCATGAAATAATTATTTTAACGTCATATTTGTGGTCCTGAAACCACTATTCTGAATAGGTCCTATTTCGGGATGTTACATGAGGTGGTGTGATTATGCTTGTTGGCCATATATGGTTGGCGTTAATGTTATGAATGTGTCTTAATATGAGATGCTAAATCATTAAAATGATGTCATGATATGTGTCCTTCGTGTGTATAAAGATGTGAAGGATTAAGGGTAACATAAAGGCTTGGAAAATAGCGTGAGTGTTGACCACACGGGCAGAGACACGGCCATGTGTGTAACAGCCTGATTTTGGGCTTAGTCAGAATAGTGGTTCTGAAACCACTATTTCAGGGTTGGAGAAATTATTTTTAATATTGTTTTGTGTTATAGCATGATTATATGAGTGCATGAAAATTTTGGTGAATTAATTTTAATGTTTGTGAGCTTAATTTCAAAAAAGGACTAAATCGCATAAAGGGAAAAAGTTGTGATTTGCTAGGTAAATATGTTAAATTACTAGAGAATGATGATTAGGGGTGATTAAAGTGCAAATAGACCCCTTTCACAAGCTTGGCTGGCCATAGAGATAAATAGGAGTTGAAAAGCCAAAGTTAGGTGACTTTTTTTGGTAATAAATAAAACAAAAAAAAGTTGTCATCCTTTCATCTTTTTTTTCTTCTTCCACCGAAAATGGCAACAAGAAGGGGGCTTGGAAAGCTCAAAATATCATCCACTTATATTCTTTGCAAGTAAGTGATTTAGATGCCTATTTTTGATAATTTTTGTACTTTTGGATCCCTTGTAGCATGAACTAGCTAATGGGGGGATTATTTTGTGAAATGGTTGATAGTCTAGGGATTTGCCATGAAAGGATTTATGTTGTTTGCTGAATTTTATGGAAGAAAATGGATCTTGGGTGTCTTATAAACAACTTTTGTGAAAGGTGTTAGCATGAAAACACCTAAAAAGACCATATTGCATAAGTTGTAAAATAAATGTTAAGTATGTGAAATAGTGGGAAATTGGAGTTGCTATAAGAGTAAAAAGGGTTCAAATAAGCTTAAGATGTGAAAAAATTCGATAAAAATCAATTTTCGGACCTAGGGGTAAAATGGTCATTTTGCAAAAGTCTAGGGGCAAAATGGTCATTTTGCCCAAATTTAGGTTATTGAACACCTAGATCGGTAAAGTGATTAAATTTGTGAACTTTTGTTATTTTAGATCAAGAAAATCAAGATTTGGGCTTAAATTGAGAAAGTGCGTGGTTAAAGACAAAAAGAGAATAATTAGCCGAAATTACATTTGAAGTAAGTCCGTGTGATAAAATAAGCATGATATTTATGCCATTGTTATTATACTTGAAAATCTATCTATCCATGATTGTATTAAAGTTTAGGTTGATGATATTGTATATGAGAAAGTGATGTCAAATGTAAATAACATTTATGTGTTGATTGACTGCTTGGAGATTTGATGGAAATGATATTCCATTGAAACAAGTAAGTTGTATGTAAATAATACAACTACATTGTTAATTTATGTGTTTAAACTGATATAGCATGAATTGCTTAGTTGTGGAAATGATTATATTTGATGAATATTGAGATAGTAGAATTCCCGTTTGAACCTTAAGAAACAATTCGGATATTCATTCCCTGACATTTGGGTTATTTGTGAGCCAATGTAACACCATGTCTGGGACATGCATCGGCCTCGAGATGTAAGCTAGTGTAAGACATGTCTGGGACATGCATCAGCTAAGAGATGTGTCAGTGTAAGACCATGCCTGGGACATGGCATCAGCACGGATATGTGAGAGCTAGTGTAAAACCATGTTTGGGACATAGGCCTCGATTTTGATAGTCAGTGTAAGACCATGTCTGGGACATGGAATCGACTTAATGGATGAGCCAAGACCATTTCTGGGACATGGCATTAGCATTATACCCTATGTTTGAGGCTTAGTGAATATCTGATAGCTTTCTGAATGGTTCAACGGTGAGAGTTATGGTTTAAGCTAAATGAGAAAGGCTATGGTGATATTGTGAGTGGTACAGGTACTTACATGAATTGATGAGATGTGAATTCAATTCATGTTATATGACTAGTAAGAAATGAAAATGAGCATGTTGAGTAGCACAGGTATGTATGCCAAGCTCATGAGAAACTATTTCAGTTTATGATGCACATTTAGTGAAGATGTAAATAGGTAATTCATGCTTATGAGAATGATTTTGTGATGACCTTGTGATTATAGGTCTATACTTATGATGTGTGAATATGTAACCTTACCAATGTGGTGAAAGTGAATTAATATGGTGTGATAAACTTAGTATCGTTAATTTACACTAAAATAGTTTTGGACAGCAGCCATAGTCTGACTTTGAAAATCCAAAAAAAAAATTGTGGAAATTAAGTTAGAGGCTGAATAAAATATAAAATTAAAGCCTAATAAGTCTAATTTCACATAGAAGAAACGGTGTATGCAAAAGAGTTTCATATTATGAAATATTTAAATTGTTGTGAGATAGAGTCAGAATGACTTCAAAATCTCCTGTTCTGATTTGAGAAAATCATTGAAAATTATAAAAAACTATTTATGAGTCATAATTTATGTGATTAGAATTATTAATGAATCTAGTTTCAAGAGAAATAGACGAAAACATCATCTAAGACCTGTATTATGAGATAATTAATTTTTAGTGAAGAGGGGTTAGAACAGCCAGACAGCGAAAAAGGGTTACTTTACGGAATAAACTGTACTAATTGGATGAACCAAAAATTCTTAATATTTTATGGTAAGAATATATGTAAGTCTAGTTTCAGGAAAAATTAGCAAAACTTAATTTGGAGTTTCTTAGCTCCAGATATAAATAATTTATTGACTCTGACACGAGAAAACAACTTGACTAGAACATGAGTAAAAATGCAAATAGGGTTGTATTACCATGAGAAGCAAGTTGATAAATTGCTTATTATTTTCATACGGTCTTACTAAGCTATAAAGCTTACTCCCTTCCTTTCCTTTCCTTTAGTTTTTTCAAGTTAGCTCGGAGTTGGAGATTGTCGAAGGCAGCATCACACTATCAAGTCGCTACCTTTGGAATAATGAAGTATGTATTAGAAATTTCAAGTGAGTGGCATGTATAGAGATCTAGTTGATTGACATGTATTATTTTTCTTTGGCCAAATGTATTAGCTTAAATTGAGTTATATGTATATGGCCATGAGATGCGGCTCATATTCATTATGTCTTGTAAGCCTAGCTATTCATGTCATGTCTAATGTTTATAATGTGATTATATTTGTTTTCCATGCATGGTTAGTAATGTGACATGTGTGTTGGAGGTATGCTTTATGACCAATTGAGGTGGTCATAGCCATGTAGTAATTGCACGTTCTATACACAACGTGATAATGATTGAACATGAGTGCTTGATGGATAAGTTGGTAACCATAGTATAATGGTAAAAGTGATCATCAAAATGACAAGTCTTATGAATGTGAAATAAGGAATATAGACTTGGTATTGCATGAGTAGATGCATTACTTTAAGAGGACATGTTCATGTTAAGGATATATCTTAATAAAGAGTGTTTAATCACTAAAATGAAGCCATGATTTGCGATTTTGATGTGCATAAGGTTGTAAGAGATTATGGGTAACATGAAGGCTTGGAAAATAGCCTAAATGTTGGCCACACAGGCGTGTGGCCCGGCCGTGTGGTTTGATGTACATGTTGACGTCATAAATAGAGAATTACACGGTCTAAGGACACGGACATGCCAAAGGCATACGGGCATGTCCTTATGTCCACACGAGCGTGTGACTCTGTTTCATGTGAAAGTTTCCTAAGTTTTCCTGAAACTTTTCAAAGTTCTCGGTTTAGTCCCAAATCAATTCTGATGAATGTTTTGTGCTTCGTAGACCCAAATAAGGGACGGCATGCATATGTTTGAAAGGTTTTGAATTAAAAGAGATTTTATGGCCCGATTTTTGCATGAATGTGTATGTTTAAGTCCTCTAATGTCTCGTACCCTGTTCCGACATCAAACATGGGTAAGGGGTGTTACAGTGTGGGGGACACGGCCTTAGCACATGGGTGTGTAACTTGGCTGTGTAAGTCTAAATGTTTGCTGACATCATAAACAGAGAGTTACACGGGCTGAAGACACGGGCGTATGAAACCCACACGACCAACCCAGACGGGCGTGTGACTCTCCAAAGTGCAAACATTTTCTAAGTGTTGTAAAAGTTTCATATGTTTACAGTTTGGTCCCAAACCACCCCGAATGTATGTTTTGGGCCCCATAGGCCCAAATAAGGGACGATAAGCATATGTATGAAAGTTTTTAAATAGAACAAAATTTTATGGCCAATTTTTACATGATTGATTGTATTTAAGTCTGGTAATGCCTCGTACCCTATGTCGGCATAGGATACGGGTAAGGGTGTTACATTTAGTGGTATCAGTTATCGAACTAACGTATCATTTATAAGAGTCTAGCTATACATGCTATAAATTTGTGATAGTGTGATGTCTCCCGACGCGAATGAGAACTATCATGTTTAGATAGAGGTACTCTCCAACCGAGCTACATCTGACCAAGTTGATAGTAACACTAAAGTGTTTGAGTAAAGTGCCATTATGATGAGTTGAAGATTGAAAAGGTATGAATAAGAGTTTATGATATGTACGTGATGAGGTATGATATGAAAGTTAATATTGTGATAAGCTCACCTATATTTTTTTTATCTTCCTATAATGTTCTGTGCTTGACTTGTCTGATTAAGTGAATGTGATAAGTGAATTTAATCAAAATTAGTAGAATGTATGCATGAGTGCATTTGTTTGAATAAGATAATTGAAAATTTCGTGTGACTTAGATATGAATGTTAATTTGCCTGAAGTGAATTGTTTAACCATGATGATATTATGATGATGATGAAAGTTACGTCAGATGTGTGTATATGTGAAAGTCAAGTTAGAGGCCTTACGACCTCGCCCCCTCCTTACCGAAGAGGTGTCTTATAATAAGATTTCACAAGAATTATGTTGAATAAGCTCACAAGTATGGAACAAAAAGTGTTTAGTGGTAGAACAGTTAAAAATGTGATTAGAGATTGATAATGAGATGACGAGTGAAAACAGTGCTAGAAAGATATCAAATTGACTTGAAGATTATTCGGTTTATGCCATATCATAGTTGGAAAAGAAATTAACTTAAGTAAATTGACTTGTTCAGGCACGAAGTTGAAAGAGTGTATTAATTGGAATTTCTTATGAATTGATATTCTTTAGTGAAAGAAATAATGCGGAATTAGGGGTGGTAGAAATAGTTGAAGGAATAATACCTGAAATGTGAGATATTTGAGTATAGAAGATTATAGTGAGCAGATTGTGACAGTCTCTTCTGGGGGTATTCTATGTGATCATTCATTCTCAAAAGTATTCTCGTGGCTATCTATTCTCTGATAAGATTTTGTAATATGAGAATGTTTTCTAATCAGGATGTTAAATGAGAGCATTGTTAGTCTAATGGATTTATAATTTACTTTGCTCTATTTCTCCCTGGCATTCTATTACATTTCATCTGATGGGAATTGATAAGAAAATGTGTAAGATGCTCTGATTATGTTTCTTCTTATTTTTGTTCTATCTGATATGTATATATACATGTGAAAAATATATTGTCTCCGTTTCATTTAATTTCAGTGGGTATGCATGATGTTTTCTTTTAGACTTCTTTTCTCTAAGGAATCATCGAGATCGTATATATTATTTTCTTATAAGTTTTATTCTCGGTCTTTCGATATGGTATCATATTTTGGATTTCTCTATCTTGGATTTCTTCATTTGGGTTTCTTTGTCATCTTTATTCTGTAATCCATTAATCATGACTCATATCTAAAGTGTGTTCTTAAGCCTATGGTAACTATGTTGATTTTGATTATACTTCTAACTTGATCATAGAAACGTGGTGATTCTAGTATCTGAATTTCTCTAATTTTCGTGTAAGGACTCGACCTTGGCAAAAGTATAAGAGGATTTTGAAAGATTATGTGTTTGAGATGTTTTAATAGCATGAAGAAAGAAGACATTGTTATGAGTTAAAGTTGCTATGATTGGTAAAGTTATCACTTTATGAAAGTCGAATGATATGTTATATGTTAGTAAAGTTTTGAACAGACAAGGACATTGTTAATCGAAGCATTAGAGTTGGTTTATTACGTATCGGATAAAAATTCTTAATTTTCAGTGATGTGTTATTAAGCAGGTTGTGATGTGTTTTAAGGCTATAAGGCAATGTGATATCTTAAAGTATCTGATTTCATAGAAAGATCTGAGTTGAGATAGCATAGATGATTCGAGCTGTTAAAAAGATGACAAGTTAGTTATTGTATGGTCTTTGAAAAAGGCAAATTGCAGTTACAAGTGCTCAGTTAGAAAAGCCAGAACTTATATAGAAATTCTACATGAAAGCTTATAGAAATAATGTCTTAGTGGCCGAGTTTTGAACTCGACATTTCTGATCTTTGTGTATGAGTACTTGAAATGTTAACAGGATTAAAGCCAAATGTTAACCATCATCAAGACTATTTTTGCTAGTGTTGACATCAGAATGGAAATGAGAGAGAATTACTGTGACAGCCCTAAAGTGACCCTAGTCGGAAAACAGTTTCGGGACCGCTAAACCGAGTCACCAAATTATTTGAATATGATAATTATTGTCTAAAATATGTGAATATGAATGTGTGAAAGTTTTAAGCTTTGATTTAGTTAATTGCATGTGAATTTAGTTAATAGGACTTATGTTTGACACTTTTGAAATGTGATAGGTTAATCTATAAGGATCTATTAGTGCATGTAATCAAAGGGGTGGACTTGCATGTCAATTTTCCCCATTTAATTAGTAGTGGCCGGCCATGACAATAAGGGTGGACAAAGTGTGATGGGCAAAACATGTCATAAACATGTTGTGTTAATGGTTTATGTTAGAAATGATAAAATAATAATGGTTAGTAGGATAATGAAAAAAAAACAAGAAAAGGTTCTCATTTGTTTCTTCATGATCGAAAAATCAAAGGAAGGAGGGGAAGAAAAGGTTGAGGAGGTTCGGCCATACTTGTATCTAGATTAAGGTATGTTTGATGATGTTCCATGAGATGCATGCATGTTTTAGTTGTTAGCTTGAGTTCTACCTAGCCCATGGTTTAAATCTTTGCTATGTGATGGAGATGATATTCAGCCATGGGTGTTGTCTTCTTGGGTGGTGTTTGATGTTGGTGATGATGCATGAAGATGAGTTAAGTTTCGGCTAAGGTGGATTTGTGTTGATGTCATTTGCATGCTAAATGTGAAGCTTTATAATGATACATGTGATGGTGGATTGATGCCTCTTGGATTTTCTTTTTAGCATTTTTTTTTGAGATAGACATTAGGTTCTTTGTTTAACCCATGACCAAAATTGAAATGGTATGGTGTCTTGATGCATTCGGCCATAGTAGGAAATATGGTTGTTGTTCATGTTATTTGCATGAGAAATGGTAGTAAGGTGAAGTGCAATTATTAGTATTTGATTACTAGTCTACATATGTGTATTAGTCGAGTTTTGAACTTGAAACAAAATGGTATGTAGTTAATACAAGTAACCATATTTGTAGGAAGTATTAAGCATATAATTGGCCTCAACATAGACATGCATATTCGGCCACATGAGATAGATTGGTGTTGCATGTATTCGGCTAGGGGCAAGCATATTGATGCTTTTATCTTGACTTAGATAATCGGCTCAAGGAGAATTTGTTAAAATGCTTAGTTAATTGATATTAGCTTAATGATGTGTGTATTCGGTCATGAAGGTGCACATGAGGAAATGTTAGATTAATTGTATTAAATTGCTCAATGTGATTAAAAATGCGTATGACCACTTTGTATTTGAGCTAAAGGTGGCCATATGACCTATCAACTCCTTGTCATATTCGGCCATAAGCTAGCATAATGAGACCTTAATAAGTTAAATTTGCTTGAATTAGCTGAAGAGCTTAGAGGACCAAAGTTGGACAAGGGAAAGGAAAAAGTGATCGAATAGCCGCTGAAATCGTTCGACAACATCCGAGGTAAGTTTTCGAGTAATGAAACTTAGTTTACGATTTGATTAAGTCATGACGTATAGTCATAACAAAATACGGTGATATAATGATTCTACTTGAATTATATGTTGAATTAATTAGTCTATACGTATGATGGGTAGCCGTATGTGCATAGAGATCATGTCATAAAGCAAATCAAAATCGTGCTCTTTGTATGTGGCTATTGAGCCGAAATTAGTAAGTGTGATAAATGTCTTGTGTTTGAGCTTTGGTAATGAAAATGAAATATGGATGTGTCATGATTATTGATATATGTGCATGGTTATTCGAATGATATCCGGGCTAAGTCCCAAAGGTTTTTATGCTAGTGACTATATCCGGACTAAGATCAGAAGGCATTTGTGCAAGTTGCTATATCCAGTCTAAGACCCGAAGGCATTTGTGCTAGCGATTATATCCGGGCTAAGTCCCGAAGGCATTTATTCTAGTGACCATATCCGGGCTAAGACCCGAAGGCCTTGTGCGAGTGGTTATATCCGGCTAAATCCCGAAGATACTTGGGTTTGGGAATGAGCGATCTTGCTGTAATAATTTCAATTAATATGCTCGTAAAATCCCAACAATGAGGTATGTTTCGTATGTGCATTGAGATAATTGATTCCTTCTAAATAGTATTTGCTCAATCGACTAACAAGCTTCCAGCTTTTAGACAAGTTGATTCCTTACGTATGAATAAAGGTTGGAAATGTGAAGTAGGTATGATTGTGAGAATATGTGTATATGAAATTATTCGTTTAGTCGTATGAATGCTATACTTTAGTTGTGCATGATTTCATTGCTCAAAACTTACTAAGCATTAAATGCTTACTCCGTTCTTTGAATCTCTGTTTTATAGATTTTGGTTCGTCAGCTATCGAACTCGGGATTGTCGAAGTCGAAGTTGTCCACACTATCAAAGCCCTTTTGGTACTCTTTTAGTTGAACTCTGCTAATGGCATGTATAGGACTACCCTCTTTGTTGTTAGTCATGTACCCTTTGGTTTTGTATAAATTTGGATAGCCATGCGAAAATGGCTTATATATACTTTGAGCATAGCATTATAATCGTTTTGTATGTTGTTCCTTGAGAGATATGGAAATGTTTGGTAACGATTAGCCATTGGAATGGTTAATCATGATCATTTTGGTGCTTTGTATGACAAATTCTAGTTGATTCATGGAAAACCATGAAATAGGAAAAGTTTACTTTAAAAACAGATGCTGACAGCAGCAGTGGTGTGGATTTGAAAAATCACTAAAAATAGTAGGAATGGAATTAAATAGTGAATAAATTATGTAATCGAACCTTAATGAATGTACTTTCATATGGAAGAAACGAAATGATCACATGAGTCGTATTTTAAGAGATATTTAAGTTTTCGTGGAACAGAGCCAGAGCAATTTCTGGATCCCCTGATCTGACTTTTGAAATTCACTATAAATTAACCAGAGATAATTAGAAGTCATTCCATATATGTATAGATTCCTTTTTGAGTCTAGTTTCGTTAGAAACAAACGGCATAAGTATTGAAGCTCTGTACAGGAAGATAGATAAGTCGTATTGTATGAAGGTCAGAGTAGTCGAACCCTGTAACAGGGGAGACTTTAACTAATAAACTGTACTAATTGGCTTGACCAAAAATTATAGAAAAAAATTTGTAGAAGGATATGTGAGTCTAGTTTCAGGTAAAATTTATGAAACTGGTTTTCGAGTTTTGGAACTCAAGATATGGTTTTTAAGGTGACAGTGACGCAGTTAGCCAGCTTGTCTGGAAATTTTAAATGAACTGTGTTTTACAATGAAATAAGTCTGTAAATACCTCGTGTTCGACTCCGGCAACGGTCTTGGGTACGGGGTGTTACAATTACAATAGATTTTGTATCGGGATTATCCTTGCCTCTGAAGAAGAAAAATGTTATATGACTTATTCTTAAATGTTTGGCGAAATCTGTGAATCGTTTCGGTATGTACTGCAGTCCCATTTAACAGATAAATGGAATTATGTGTCTATAAAGTTTCAGGTTTCTTTGAATGCTAATCTTCATTTATCAAATTGAGATCCGGGTGTTATATCATGATTTCTTGGGAAAGTTAAAGGAGACTTTGAAATTTAAAAGCCACTAAGAGTTGAATTCGCAAACTATCGTGCCGTATGAATTATAGAGAGTATGAGGCCATGATGAACTGGCTAGCTTCGCCGTTTGAATTTGAAGAGACTTATGCATGTGATGTGTATATATGTGTTATGACAGTATGGATTTGACCTTGGTGCCTATGAACACTTAGGTAGAGATCAAAATTCAGTTGATGTGGTATGGCGAAAAACCGCTTATGATTTTAGTATGAGAGATTAAAGAGCTAAGTAGTAAAAGTATAGCCTGAATTTGAAAGTCCTTTAATAATGATCATGGAATGAATGAGTCTATGTGAAAGCCAAACCTTTACATCCCTAAAGGGGAGAGAGTTGTAACAATCCGATTTTGGGCCTAGTCGAGACAGTGGTTTTGGAATCACAAATTCGAGGTCAATAAATTATTTTAATATTATTTTATGTGTTATAGCATGATTATATGAGTACATGAAATTTTTGGTGAATTAATTTTAGCATTTGTGAGCTTAATTGCAAAAAAGGACTAAATCGCATAAAGGGAAGAAGTTTTATTTTACTACCCAAATATGTTAAATAGCTAGAGAACCAAAATTGGAGGTCTTTAAAGTGAAAATAGGCCATTTGGGGAGTGATGGACGACCATAGGGAAAAAAATTGAAAAGTCAAAGTTTGGTGGCATTAGGTGACTTTTTTGGTAATAAAATAAAATAAGGAAAAAGGTTGTCATCTTTTTCATTTCTTCTTCTTCAACCACCGAAAATGGAAGTAAACATGGGGGTTTTGAAGCTCAAATTTTCAGCAACTTAAATCCTTTGCTTGTAAGTGAAATTTGTGTTTCTTTTTGTTGATTTTTGTATTTTTGGAACCCTTGTAGCTTAATCTAGATAATGGGGGGATTATTTTGCAAAATGGTTGAAAGTCTA
This sequence comes from Gossypium hirsutum, assembly GCF_007990345.1. NCBI lineage: Eukaryota > Viridiplantae > Streptophyta > Magnoliopsida > Malvales > Malvaceae > Gossypium > Gossypium hirsutum. The sequence goes on along the minus strand of NC_053425.1, from coordinate 52,209,833 downwards.
GGGCTTTTCCATGTAAATATTTATGTTGTTTTCTGAATTTTTATGGAAGAAAATAAGTCATGGTTGTGTAATAAACAACTTTTGTGAAAGGATTTTTATGAAAAACGCCTAAATGGACCTTTTTGTAAAGGTTGATAAAAAGGTGATAAATATGTGAAATGAATGAAATTGTGGGCTGCTTAAGCCTAAAATAAATTCGACTAGGCTTAATTAATAAGAAAATTCGTTAAAAATCGATTTACGAGCCTAGGGGTAAAATCATAATTTTTGTGAAAGTCTAGGGGCAAAATAGTCATTTTGCCAAAGTATAAATTATGGAATGTATTGGTTATAAAGTAGTGAATTTTATCATTATAGATCAATAAAACTGAGATTCGGGCTTAAATCAGAAAGTACGAGGTTATGGACTAAAATGAAGTAATTAGCCGAAATTACATTTGAGGTAAGTCCGTGTGATTAAATAAGCATGATATCCATGCTATTGTTAATATACTTGAAATCTATCTTGCTATGATTTGTATTGAATTATATGTTGATGATATTGTATATGAGAAAGTGATGCCAATGTTAATAACATTTATGTGATGATTGAATACATTGGAAATTTGATGGAATATGATATTCTATTGAAACGAGTAAGTTGTGCGTATATATTAACAACTTTATTGTTATTATGCATTGAATGATTAATTTTTCATAAAATGCTTGAATGGGGCTTTGAGAAATGTATGATGAGACTTAATGAGATAAACTCTCGGTTGAACCGTAAGAATAGATTGGATATTCATGCCATGACATTTAAGTGACATGTGTGTTAGTCTAAGACATGTCTGGAACATGCATCGGCCACATTATGACAGCCAGTATAAGACCATGTCTGGGACATGGTATCGACATTGGGACCAGAGCTAGTGTAAGACCGTGTCTAAGACATAGCATCAGCCTCGATATGTGAGCCAATGTAAGACATGTCTGGGACATGGCATCAGCTATGAAATGTGTCAATGTAAGACCATGTCTGGGACATCGCATCCGCATGGATATGTAAAAGTCTGTGTAAGACCATGTATGGGACATGGCATCAGCCTCAATTGCGATAGTCAGTGCAAGACCATGTCTGGGACATGGCATCGACTTGATGTATGAGCCAGTGTAAGACCATGTCTGGGCTATGGCATTGGCATCCTACCCTATGTTTGGGGCTTATCGAATATACTTTAGTATTCCAAACGGTTCAACGGAGAGATTTACAGTTAAAGCTTAATGAGAGAAGTTATGACCATGTTGTGAGTGGTACAGGTACCTACTTGAAATGTTTGAGATGTAAGCTCGATATATGCTATATGAATTGTGTTGGATAGTGATGAGTAAGTTGTGCTTATGTCCATTTGTGTATTATGAACGAACTATGAAATGTTATGAGCATATTGAAAAGGTACAGGTATGTACTCGAAGCTCAAATACTAATACGATCATGAAATAAATGCACCATTGGTAAGGATACAAATAAGTAAGCTATGCCTATGAGAATGAAATATTGATGACCTTGTGATTATGTCTCTATGCTTATGATTACCAATATTTTTTTTAACCATGATGTTTAAAATGGTTTGTAAAGGTGTTATAAGCTTAGTTACCATTATTTTACACTAAAATAGTTTTGGACAGCAGCAGCAGTCTGACTTAGAAAATACACAAAAAATAGTATAAAGTGAGTTAGAGACTAAATAAAATATGGAATTGAAGCTTGTCAAGTCTAGTTTCTTATAAAAGAAACATGTAAGCAAAAGAATTTCATATTATGAGATATTTGAATTTGTGTAAGATAGAGTTAGAACATTTCGAAATCCCCTATTCCGATTTGAGAAAATCATTAAAAATTGTAGAAAAATAGTTATGGGTTATAATTTATATGCTCAGAATTCTTAATGAGACTAATTTCAGGAGAAATAGACAGGAATATCATCTGAGTCGCGTACTATGAGATAATTAATTTTTAGTAAAGAGGGGTTAGAACTGTCGACAGCAAAATAGGGGTGACTTTAAAGAATAAACTGTACTTATTGACTAGACCAAAAATTTTGAAAATTTTATGGTAAGAAGATATATGAGTATAGTTTTAGGGAAAATTAGTGGATCTTTTTGGAGTTCTATAGCTGAAGATATAAATAATTTAATGACTGTGACTAGAGAAAACAACTTGACCTGAACATAATTAAAAGTGCAAATATGGTTGTATTACCTTGAGAAACAAGTTGATAAATTGCTTATTATTTACATACGGTCTTACTAAGCTATAAAACTTACTCCCTTCTTTTCCTTTTCTTTAGTGTTGTTAGGTTAGCTTGGGATTGGAAATCGTCGGAGGCAGCATCACATTATCAAGCCAGCACCTTTGTAATATTGATATATGTTAAACGTTTTAAGTGAGTGGCATGTATAGAGACTTATCTCTATGTTATGTGTTATTATGATTAGCCAAATGTATTGGCTTATATTGAGTTATTTGCCTATGGCCAAGAGGTGCGTCTCATTTTGATTATGGTTTGTGAACCTATCTATCTATGCTATGTTCTAATGCTTGTGATGAAGTGGTGTGATTATGCTTGTTGGCCATATATGGTTGGCGTTAATGTTATGAATGTATCTTAATATGAGATGCTAAATCATTAAAATGATGTCATGATATGTGCCCTTAGTGTGTATAAAGATGTGAAGGATTAAGGGTAACATAAAGGCTTGAAAAATAGCCTAAGTGTTGACCACACGGGCAGAGACACGGTCGTGTGTCTCAGCCATGTGGGGGACACGGCCTTAGCACACGGGTGTGTGACTTGGTCGTGTGACTCTAAATATTTGCTGACACCATAAACAGAGAGTTACACGGGCTGCAGACACGAGCGTATGAAACCCACACGGCCAACCCTCACGGGCGTATGACTCTTCAAAGTGCAAAAAAATTCCTAAGTGTTGCAAAAGTTTCATATGTTTACGGTTTGGTCCAAAACCACTCTGAGTGTATGTTTTGGGCCCCGTAGGCCCATATAAGGGACGATAAGCATATGTTTGAAATTTTTTAAATAGAATGAAATTTTATGGCCAATTTTTACATGATTGATTGTATTTAAGTCCTGTAATGCCTCGTTCCCTGTGCCGGCGTAGGACACGGGTAAGGGATGTTACATATTAGGCTCGATGACTATTATTTTGTGCCGAGGTAAGTTCATGTGTACATGTTGCAATGATATATCATGTTTTTGATATTTTGTTAATGTATGAGTTTATATGATTACTTATTATGTCAAGTGTGTGAATGATGTTGTTGTAACACCCCGAACCCGAGACCGTCGCCGGAGTCGAACACGAGGTGTTAACAGACTTCAAACCACTTATTGACATTTCCCAGACAAGCTGTCAATCTGCACACTAGTCGCTTTAAAAATCATATCTTGAGTTCTGAAACTCGAAATCCAGTTCCGTAAATTTTCCCTGGAACTAGACTCATATACCTATATGGTAGAATTTTTGTAGAATTTTTGGTTGGGCCAATTAGTACAGTTTATTAGTCAAAGTCTCCCATGTTACAGGGATCGACTACACTGCCCTTGCGCATTACGAATTGGATATCTCCCTGCACAGAGCTGCAATACTGATGTCGTTTGTTTCTATAGAAACTAGACTCAGATAGGAATCTGTACATATATGGCATGACTCCTAATTATCTCTGATTCATTTATAATAAATTTCCAAAGTCGGAACAGGGAATCCAGAAACCGTTCTGGCCCTGTCTCACAAGAACCTGAATATCTCTTAACATACTGTCCATATGATCGTTTCGTTACTTCTATATGAAAATAGACTCATCGAGCTTCGATTACATAATTTATTAATCAATTAATTCCACTCCTACTATTTTTAGTGATTTTTCAATCTCACGTCACTGCTGCTGCCAGCATCTGTTACGAAAGCAACTATGCCCATTTCGTGATTTCTCCTTGATCTAACTAGTAATTCATCATACATATCACAAATTATGATCATGACTAGCCATGCCAAAGTCTAATCATTGTCAAACATCCCCCTACTACACTATTTCCATATCATGAATTTTAACACCAAAATAATCAACCATGACATATGGCATAAAAAGAAAAGTCAAATTACCAAGGCTTACGACCTAGCGTTATAAAACCAAACCCAACCGACATTTATGCCATTTTCGCATGGCTAAAAGTTTACATACCAAAGTTCAAACACAACATAATAGCCTATACATGCCGAAATGTTCTCCTAAGCCGACTAAGAAGAAAGTACCAAAACTTGCTAGCCGGTGTGATGACTTCGATGACGGCCCGACCACGCAAAAAGAGACGAGTCCAAGAAACCTAGAATAGGTGACAAGGAAACGCCGAGTGAGTATATAACTCAGTAAGTCATAAGCAATGCACTACCATCCATTAATAACATTATCACAAGAGGAAACAAAATGGAACGAGGCTAGTTACTCCATCCATACCGAACCATGCCATAGTTCCTCAGACCTATCGGTTCAATCTCATACCAAATCATGCATTCACATTCCATATACTAATCAATAGGATATTTGAGGCATTTTCATACATCATTTTATTTTCGTTACAATCATACAACTAAACGGCCTTTCACCTATTCCACGATAAATCTTATGTACGTGACTTCAAGTATATTTGTCACATAGGTTCAAACTTACCAAGCTCAACTCCAAATATAAACATAGCGCCTATTAGCCATGAACTCAAGGTACTTACCCGATCCGCTGTCCGTGATCAACTCAATAATGTCGCACACTTAGTGTCCATAGTGATTCAAAAATATATATTAAGTCCGCACACTCAGTGCTATATAATCAACTCGCACACTTAGTGCTATATAATCAAACTCGCACACTTAGTGCTGTACAATTTAAACCCGCACACTTAGCGCCAATCTCATGATCATAAAAGTTTATACCCGCACACTTAGTGCCGAGATCAACAACTCAATACATCTCACCTCTTTTCTTCTCATTCAACACTTTCATCACCACATACATACATGTATATATATATATTTATCATTCCATTCAGCATCATTACATAGACGTTATGACCATTTAAATTAATACAAACTATATGCTTAATGACTTACCTTGTGTTGGGTAAGACAGTTCCAACTCGGTTACTCGATGATCTTTTCTTTGCCCTTGCTTGCCTCTCCACCTTTAGCTTCTTGAGCTAAATCGATAAATTAACTAGTTTAACCATCTTGCTAAACATTCATACTTCAATTACACATGCATATGTATGTTTGTATATTCGGCAATGACAATGGTAATTTAGCAAACCTTAATTTAACTTATAATTGTTCATAACACATTTAAAGCATCCACTCCATTCCATCATTTTAAAGCACATACATTACTCAATATTATCCAAGTTCACATTCGGCATTTTCACAAATACACATGCCGATTTCATTCACTCATCTCTAATGTTAATTAAGAAATGCCGAATGTCACCAACTAAATGGCATACACACACTCACATGCATAAAAGTCATCCACACCTCCTATAGCTCATTCGGCATTCACAAAATCATACCATTAGAATTCATGTACAATACCGAACCTTTAGACATTCAAACATCTACCCTATTCTTTTCAAATCATCTAAACGGCAACACTCACATTCTAGCATTTAAATACAAAACATTTATTCAAGTAACTAAGCAAGTCCAAGTTCGGCTATTACACATATAAATACTATCAAATTAAATTTTTAACTAGATCAAGCATCTCACATCAACATTTATTCATTAAAACATAAAGAAAATAATCAAATCTTTTCATTAACCACCATGGCCGAATGCTCCATTCACCACCCAAATCCAAATTTTTAACATGGGAAAAGTAAGGAACTTAGTAACTAACTTAAAATAAGCTAAAATTTCAAAATCTAACATGAATTACTAACCTTGTTTTAAGCTTAAGATGGCCGAATGCTATATCCCTTTTCTTCTTTAAAGTTCGGCTACTAAGGGAGAAGATGAAACCAACATTTTGTCTTTCTTTTGTTTTTCTATTATCCTTTCTTTTTCTTTTCTTTAGCTCACGGCCATGGGGGGGGAAACAACCACACATTTTTTTGTTTTTATTTCTTTATTACCCATACTCCCTATTTTAATTTTTTCTAACATACCTCACTAAGCCAACATGTTCCCAACATGTTTCCACTCATAGCATGGCCGGCCACTAGCTCAAATTTTGGGTAATTTGACATGCAAACCCATCATTTTCATAACATGCATTAATAGGCCACTTCACATTTGCCTAGCACATTTCTAAATTTTCTCACATAAGTCCTATTTAATAAAATTCACTTACAATTAACAAAATTCAAACATGAAATTTTCACACATGCATATATAAATATAATAAACATCAAATATGATGGCTAATTATTAGTATGACTAGGTTTTGTGGTCCCGAAACCACTCCCCGACTAGGGTCAAATTTTGGGCTGTCACAACTCTCCCCCACTCAAGAAATTTTCGTCCCCGAAAATCTTACCAGTAAATAGGTTTGGGTATCATTCTTTCATCGAGCTCTCGGTTTCCCAAGTAGCTTCCTCGATCCCGTGTTTGAGCCATAACACCTTTACTAACGGAACCCTTTTGTTTCGCAACTCCTTCACTTCACGAGCTAGGATACGCATCGGCTCTTCTTAATAACTCATATCGGCTTGAATTTCAACCTCCGACGGACTAATTATGTGCGAAGGATTAGATCTATAGCGTCGAAGCATCGAAACATGAAAGACGTCGTGAATCTTTTCAAGTTCAGGAGGTAAAATCAATCGATATGCAACTGGACCGACTCGTTCGGATATTTCGTATGGCCCAATGAATCTCGGACTCAACTTGCCCTTTCGGCCAAATCTGAGTACTTTTTTCCAAGGCGAAACTTTAAGAAATACTTTATCTCCCACCTGATATTCAATGTCTTTTCGTTTCAAATCCGCATACGATTTCTGACGATCTGTGGCTGCCTTTAGACTTTCACGGATTACCCTTACTTTCTGTTCGGCATCTTTAATCAAATCGACTCCGAAAATTTTACTTTCACCGAGCTCGGTCCAAAACAATGGTGTACGGCATTTACGACCGTACAAAGCCTCGTAAGGTGCCATCTTAATACTTGATTGAAAACTATTGTTGTAAGCGAATTCAATCAAAGGTAAATACCGTTCCCATGAACCACTAAACTCAAGGATGCAGCATCTCAGCATATCCTCGAGTATCTGAATTATCCGCTCGGATTGACCATCGGTTTGGGGATGAAAAGCGGTGCTAAAATGCAGCTTGGTACCCAAGGCTTCTTGCAATTTCTTCCAAAATCGTGAGGTGAATCTCGGATCTCTATCCGACACGATAGAAATAGGTACCCCGTATAATCTCACAATCTGAGAAACATACAATTCGGCTAATTTATCCAATGAAAAATCGTTACGCACGGGGATAAAGTGAGCCGACTTAGTCAGTCTATCAACAACAACCCAAATCATATCCTTCTTACTTGCTGACAATGGCAGTCCGGACAAAAAGTCCATTGTGACTCGATCCCATTTCCACTCGGGTATCATGATCGGCTGAAGAAATCCTGAAGGCACTTGATGTTCTGCTTTCACTTGTTGACATATTAAACATCTCGAAACAAAGTCGGAGATGTCCCATTTCATACCATGCCACCAAAACCGACGTTTCAAATCATTGTACATTTTCGTACTCCCCGGGTGAATTGACATTCAGCTACAATGGGCTTCGCTCAGAATCATTGAAATGAGTTCCGAATTCCTTGGAACACACAAACGACTTCTGAATCTCAAACAATCGTCATCATCAATTTGAAATTCAGATTCCATATTCGGAACACATTCAGCCCATTTTGCAACCAATTCATCGTCGACTTTCTGAGCTTCACGAATTTGATGAATCAATAATGGTTTGGCCTTTAATTCAGCTACTAACACATTGTCGGGTAGAATAAACAAGTGCACATTCATCGCTCGTAAAGCAAACAGTGATTTTCGGCTTAAGGCGTCCGCAACCACATTAGCCTTTCCCGGGTGGTAATCAATGACAAGCTCGTAATCTTTCAACAACTCAAGCCAACGTCTTTGTCGCAGATTTAAGTCTCTTTGAGTCATCAAATATTTGAGACTTTTGTGATCCGAAAATACATGGCACTTTTCGCCAAACAAGTAATGTCGCCATATTTTCAAAGCGAATACGATGGCGGCTAGTTCGAGATCATGGGTTGGATAATTTCTCTCGTGTGGCTTCAATTGTCTCGACGCATAGGCCACAACTCGGCCTTCTTGCATCAATACGCAACCCAACCTGAGTAGGGATGCGTCACTATAAATGACAAACTCTTTGCCTGATTCGGGTTGCACTAAAATTGGAGCTTCAGTCAAATGAGTTTTCAGTTGATCGAAGCTTTTCTGACATTTCTCCGTCCATTCGAACTTAGCATCCTTTTGAAGTAGCTTCGTCATTGGTGTGGCTATCATCGAGAAACCTTTTACAAATCGTCGGTAATAACCTGCGAGCCCCAAGAAGCTCCGAACTTCGGTAACATTTCTTGGAGGCTTCCAGTTAAGTATGGCTGAAATTTTGCTCGGGTCAACTCGAATACCCGTTGCGGATACCACATGACCCAAGAAGCTAACCTCTCTCAACCAGAATTCACACTTACTGAACTTCGCATATAACTGCTTATCCCGCAAAATTTGCGTCACTAATCTCAGGTGTTCAGCATGTTCGGTCTCATCTCTTGAATAGACCAAGATGTCGTCAATGAACACAACTACGAACCGATCCAAATATGGTCTGAAGATCCGATTCATCAAATCCATAAATACCGCAGGGGCATTAGTGAGCCCGAACGGCATCACTAAGAACTCGTAGTGACCGTACCTCGTTCTGAAAGTAGTTTTGGGTACGCCCGAATCTCGAATCCGCAACTGATAATAACCCGATCTCAAATCTATCTTTGAAAACACTGATGCTCCCTTTAATTGATCAAACAAATCATCAATACGCGGTAACGGATATTTATTCTTTATCGTCACTTTATTTAGTTGACGATAGTCAATGCACAACCTCATGGTTCCGTCCTTCTTTTTCACGAACAATACTGGTGCACCCCAAGGTGAGAAACTTGGTCGAGCGAAACCTCTATCCGTCAACTCTTGCAATTGAGCTTTCAATTCTTTTAACTCGGTCAGTGCCATACGATACGGAGCTATCGAAATTGGCGTAGTTCCAGGTACAAGCTCAATACCAAACTCTATCTCCCGAACAGGTGGCAAACCCGGTAACTCTTCAGGAAAAACATCCGGGTATTCACAAACCACCGGCACAGATTCGGGTTTCTTTTCTAACTCTTTGTCATCAAGTACATACGCAAGGTATGCTTCGCACCCTTTTCTTACATATTTCTGGGCCAACATTGCTGATATTACAGCTGGCAACCCCCTTAAGTCCGTAGACTCAACTCGGATTATCTCGTTATTTGCGCACCTCAAATCAATAGCCTTGCTTTTGCAATTCACAACCGCATCATGCGCGGTCAACCAATCTAAACCAAGAATAACATCAAATTCGTCAAACGGCAAAAGCATCAAATCGGCCGGAAAATAGGATTCTCGGATTATTAGAGGGCATCTCTTACACACTTTATCAACAAGTACGTATTGACCCAAAGGGTTTGACACTCGAATTACGAACTCAGTAGACTCAACAGGTAGAGTCTTACTGGATGCTAAGGTTTCGCATACATATGAATGAGTAGAGCCAGGGTCAATCAATGCAATCACATTAGTATCAAAGAGAGTGAAGGTACCAGTGATGACGTCAGGGGAGGATGCCTCCTCTCGTGCGCGAATGGCATATGCTCTAGCAGGAGTACGGTTCTCGGCTCGAACAGCCGTATCAGAGGCCCCTCTCTGACTACCACCCCTACCTCCTAGAATTCTCGGTGGTCTACCTCTAGTTGTCACTCCACTAGGTTTTGCACCTTGAATCTTATTCTTCTCATCAAGCTCCGTGCAATCTCTAATGAAGTGGTCCTTCGAACCGCATCCGTAACAGGCCCTATTAATAGACTTACCCCAACATTCACCTATGTGTCGTCTTCCACATTGGGGACATTCAGGTTTCTCTAGACGATTATTGCCCACACTAGCTACCGAAGTAGCTCGGGAGTCCGTCGATGGTCGTGCTCTGATGGAAATTCCCGCAGTCATCCTCGACTTATTAGTGTCCTCGCTGAACTTCTTTACAGCTGAAAACGGAGCTTTACCCGTCGATCTTTTACGATAGTCTCTAGCTTCAAATTCAGCCTTCTTCTTCCCCTTTCCAAGTTCTTCCGCCTTGCAGGCTCGTTCGACTAGTGTCACGAATTCTTTTATCTCCAAAATACCCACTAATAGCTTTAAATCTTCATTCAATCCTTCTTCGAATCTTTTGCACATAGCAACCTCATCAGCTACACACTCCCGGGCATACCTACTGAGTCTTACGAATTCATGTTCGTATTCAGATACTGTCATACGGCCTTGCTTGAGTTCCAAGAATTCCTTATGCTTTTGATCGATGAACCGTTGACTAATATATTTCTTTCGAAATTCCGCTTGGAAGATATCCCAAGTAACTCATTCGTTTGGGACTATGGAAATCAAGGTCCTCCACCAATAGTAGGCTGAGTCTCGCAACAAAGATATAGCACACTTTAGACATTCATCGGGTGTGCATGACAGTTCATCGAACACCCGAATGGTGTTATCAAGCCAGAACTCGGCCCTTTCGGCATCATCAGTAACTATGGCCTTGAACTCCTCAGCCCCGCGCTTCCTAATCAAGTCTACAGGTGGCTTACTCAGCCTCACAGGATCAGTGATTGATGGCATTACGGGCTCTTGGGGTGGATTATTCAAATTCGGGAATTGTTGGACAGCCGGATTGGTTCGGGCATATTGCGCGACCCACTCATTCATCATGGTAAAGAAGGCTTGTTTAGCCCCCTCACCTTGATTATTCGCAGATAACTGAGGTTCAACAGGCGGCGTCCCTTGTGCAGGAGCAGCCGCTACGCTTTCAACGTCATCCGCTAAGGTTCTTTCTACACCGGGGTCCATTTACTAATCAAAACAAAAACATTTAACCGTCAGAAGTCATCACACATTTAAACATTAACATTAAGGCATGTATAGCTAGACTCATACGCGCTATGGTAGTCCTAGAACCGACTAAACCATAGCTCTGATACCAATAAAATTGTAACACCCCGAACCCGAGACCGTGCCGGAGTCGAACACGAGGTGTTAACAGACTTCAAACCACTTATTGACATTCCCAGACAAGCAGTCAATCTGCGTACTAGTCGCTTTAAAAATCATATCTTGAGTTCTGAAACTCGAAATCTAGTTCCGTAAATTTTCCCTGAACTAGACTCATATACCTATATGTAGAATTTTTGTAGAATTTTGGTAGGGCCAATTAGTACAGTTTATTAGTCAAAGTCTCCCATGTTACAGGGATCGACTACACTGACCCTTGCGCATTACGAATTGGATATATCCCTGCACAGAGCTTCAATAGTGATGTCGTTTGTTTCTATAGAAACTAGACTCAGAGAGGAATCTGTACATATATGGCATGACTCCTAATTATCTCTGGTAATTATAATGAATTTCCAAAGTCGAACAGGGAATCCAGAAACCGTTCTGGCCTGTCTCACGAGAACCTGAATATCTCTTAACATACTGTCCATATGATCATTTCGTTACTTCTATATGAAAATAGACTCATCGAGATTCGATTACATAATTTATTCATCAATTAATTCCACTCCTACTATTTTTAGTGATTTTTCAATCTCACGTCACTGCTGCTGCCAGCATCTGTTACGAAAGCAACTATGCCCATTTCGTGATTTCTCCTTGATCTAACTAGTAATTCATCATACATATCACAAATTATGATCATGACTAGCCATGCCAAAGTCTAATCATTTTCAAACATCCCCCTACTACACTATTGTCATATCATGAATTTTAACACCAAAATAATCAACCATGACATATGGCATAAAAAGAAAAGTCAAATTACCAAGGCTTACGACCTAGCGTTATAAAACCAAACCCAACCGACATTTATGCCATTTTCGCATGGCTAAAAGTTTACATACCAAAGTTCAAACACAACATAATAGCCTATACATGCCGAAATGTTCTCCTAAGCCGACTAAGAAAGAAGTACCAAAACTTGCTAGCCGGTGTGATGACTTCGATGACGGCCCGACCACGCAAAAAGAGACGAGTCCAAGAAACCTAGAATAGGTGACAAGGAAACGCCGAGTGAGTATATAACTCAGTAAGTCATAAGCAATGCACTACCATCCATTAATAACATTATCACAAGAGGAAACAAAATGGAACGAGGCTAGTTACTCCATCCATACCGAACCATGCCATAGTTCCTCAGACCTATCGGTTCAATCTCATACCAAATCATGCATTCACATTCCATATACTAATCAATAGGATATTTGAGGCATTTCATACATCATTTTATTTTCGTTACAATCATACAACTAAACGGCCTTTCACCTATTCCACGATAAATCTTATGTACGTGACTTCAAGTATATTGTCACATAGGTTCAAACTTACCAAGCTCAACTCCAAATATAAACATAGCGCCTATTAGCCATGAACTCAAGGTACTTACCCGATCCGCTGTCCGTGATCAACTCAATAATGTCGCACACTTAGTCTCCATAGTGATTCAAAAATATATATTAAGTCTGCACACTCAGTGCTATATAATCAACTCGCACACTTAGTGCATATAATCAAACTCGCACACTTAGTGCTGTACAATTTAAACCCGCACCTTAGCGCCAATCTCATGATCATAAAAAGTTATACCCGCACACTTAGTGCCGAGATCAACAACTCAATACATCTCACTCTTTTCTTCTCATCAACACTTTCATCACCACATACATAAATGTATATTATATTTATCATTCCATTCAGCATCATTACATAGACGTTATGACCATTTAATTAATACAAACTATATGCTTAATGACTTACCTGTGTTGGGTAGACGGTTCCAACTCGGTTACCGATGATCTTTCTTGCCTTGCTTGCCTCTCCACCTTTAGCTTCTTGACTAAATCGATAAATAACAGTTAACCATCTGCAACATTCATACTTCAATTACACATGCATATGTATGTTGTAATTCGGCAATGACAAGGGTAATTTAGCAAACCTTAATTTAACTTATAATTGTTCATAAAACATTAAAGCATCCACCCATTCCATCATTTTAAAGCACATACATTACTCAATATTATCCAAGTTCACATTCGGATTTTCCACAAATACACATGCCGATTTCATTCACTCATCCTAATGTTAATTAAGAAATGCCGAATGTCACCAACTAAATGGCAATACACACACTCACATGATAAAAGTCATCCACACCTCCTATAGCTCATTCGGCATTCACAAAATCATACCATTAGAATTCATGTACAATACCGAACCTTTAGACATTCAAACATCTACCCTATCTTTCAAATCATCTAAACGGCAACACTCACATTCTAGCATTTAAATACAAAACATTTATTCAAGTAACTAAGCAAGTCCAAGTGTATTACCTATATACATCATAATAAACTAATAAATTACCAACATTTAT